>NW_008685079.1:0-5407 GCF_000695815.1 Acanthisitta chloris | reverse complement strand
ATATATAATATTCATTCTACTCCTGAGCAGAACTACAGACCATGTTGAATCAAACCATGTTATCTAAGAATAACACAACTAATTGTTCCAGAAGTATTTATTGCCACTTTACTTTTTTAAGGTTTTATGGATAAGGATTTTTCTTTAAATTTTGAAACATTATTATTCCAATTTCCTCACTCTCACCATATAGGACTTTATACCACATATTATCTCCTTAGGTCAGCTTTTTTTAGTTATGGGAATGGGTTATGCTGATTTATACCATTTGAGAATCTGGACCGTTGAGTTCAAGAGGATGACTAATGGAGTCAGGAGCTCATCAAGTTCAGTGGTGGCATCAGAATCTGATTCCGCTTGTGTTCAGGGACAAAGGATTGATAATTGATGAAAGGAGAGGCAATTAGTTAACCAGATTTATGAAGGAGACAGATACAGAATGCAAATGCACTTGCCTCTTTAAGGCTTCCTCTGCTGTTGCCTCCTGGAAAAAAAAGAAAAAAATCATTTTCCCAAATACCAACACATTGAATGATTATTGTCTATGTGCCAGAATGTAGGTATCAAAATTGACTCTTCCTTCTTGCTTTCTTGAGGGTCAAGGTTTGAAAGAAAAATATGTTTATAGATAAAATAAGCATAAATCAGACGTAAAAATCCACCTGCTCCATTTATTAATGCAATCCTGCCTGTGAAAATACAGTGTCAGGAATTAGGTAGCATATGAAAGTACAGCTAGATAAATTTAAACAGAATTTTGAATAAAGATACATTTGGGAATACAAAACAGGTTGAGATAAAACACATTGTAATCAAAGATAGAGAAAGGAATGAGACACAACAGGGCAATGATCAGAATTTCAGCTCTTAAAACTTGCATTTTTACTGAAGACTTTGCCACAGGTGAAGTTACAATAGCTGCTCCCACCTTCTGCACAGGAGTAAGCAGGTGTTCCTGCCTTCTCTTTGCCTCTGAGACAAAGACCTGCTAATATTAGCTACCTACTCCCCGTCACCACCAGAAGGAGCTTAGCACATGATATTTTCATTGGATTGTACAATAATGTGAAGTCTTCTCTAATCTTATTTGGCACATTACTCATTGGATTTATGGAAATCCTTGATGAACTCTAACCTGGAGGTGTAGCAGTCGCATAAACTCTGTGTGTGAGTGTGCGTCGCGGTGGTCACGAGAACTGCCCTTGAATTTACCTACTGCTGAAGTATTTGGCTAGGACAACTAGCAACCCTTAAATCCAAAGGGAATGACATCTAAAAATCAGTCTTCCAAACACATTGTGCTTTGGCTGATTAGCATGGAGAAAAAGGAATTAATAATGAGGAGAAAAAAAAAAGATAGCCAGAAACTACGAACTCCAGGGAGCCCATTTCAGTGTTACTTGAAAATAAAGCAACAATAGCAGGACTAGTCATCTCATTAAATAATAATTTGTTATTTCCCTTTAATGCTGCACATGTTCTTTAATGGCTGTGACTTCTTAAGACAGTTTGACTATAATTCCCACATATTTATCAATAGAAAACTTGTATAACTTTTAATGAGTCCTTGAACCGACCACCTGTGAACAAGAGGTATCATAAACCTTGTCTGTTCAAATATGAAAAATAATTTCAGCCTAAGTTCTCCTTGATGTGGCTGATCTAAAGTGGGTTGTGAAACTACTGGCAGACAGCTTAAGCCATCCTCTCTACAAAATTTAGACATGCCTACCCCTTCTGTCCAATGGCAAGGAGTGGAAGCTGTTCTCATTTCACATATTTGGAAAGTTGCAGGTAGTTAGAGAAAAAAAAATAAAAATCTGTTTATTCAAAATTGTTTCTTTCATTAGAAAGATATCTTGATATATTTCTTTGTGGCCAGGGTCAGCCATCAGGAGAAATTTCCAGCTGTTGAAACCAGCCTGGTGGTCTTTCATGTCTTCATGTCCTGTGACAAAGAGATGAGTATGTGCTTTGAGCTGGATTCTGGACTCAGGGGAATTTCATTTCCATATGAAATTAAAATTATATAACTTACTGTGAAATTTCAGAAAAAAATATGCAAAGAATGTCATTTCATTTCAACTGAAACAGCTTGCAAGTTTTACCAGCTCTGTCTACAGTGCTGACAACTGGTTATAAAATGGAATCCTACTTCATTTAATTCTTGTGTATGTATCATCAGTCAGATTTTCCTGTTTCACTTTGACTTTGCCATTCTGATTAAATGTTAATATTTTGGTTTTAAATTACATATCCTCTGGCATATGATGCCACATGCAGAGATTTCTTTTCCTTCAGCACTTTAATGAGCTGATGCCATATCCATATATCCACATGAAAATTTTCAAAAATTATAGAAGAAAAATATTACTTTTTCAACCAGGAGTTTTCAAAGATGCCAAATTAAAAGGTTATTCTGTTCTAAAACACAAAGGATTAAAATTATTCTTTCAATAGAGAAAGTTTTGTTTCAGCATTTGTTGTGAAATGGTTATGCTGATGCCTTCAGAGGTAAATATTTTCAAGGCATCCATCTTTTTTTAAAAAGATTTGAAATTCTTCATTTTCACCTCAAAGCAGGAAGAAACAAAATGTCAAAAACAGAATGAAATTTACATTTCAGGTTTACACAGAATTTCTTAATTTTCAGTCCACAGGTATGGGTTATCTTCCAACTTTGAACATCCTGCAGGAACAAAATGCATGTCCTGGAAGTCCAGTGCCATTTTGAGGAAGACTACAGATACATTGAATGTGTTTCCCACTATCTGATCTGCAAGGGAGAATGGTGAAGAAGCCAGAAAATGTGAGAAGGCAAAACCACCACAAATGCATCAAGTGTCCCTTTACCCCAATGGCAATGGCATCACAGGTAACACAATGTTTTACTGCTTTTGGCAGCATTGCATAGATAACCTCGCCATGATGAATATATTTTCAGCAATTTTTCCTGTGTGCTGGCCTGAACCTGAACTTTCTTTGATGTTGAACATAAATATCTGAGCATTACTCCTATTTTCTCCTTGCATAAATAAACTGTCTACAGGCAGCGCATACAGGTACTTGCTACTGCATTTCTGTTGTGACAATGTCAAAAAAACAGCTATGCTCAGTGTTTTCCAAAGGGCCATGTTTGTCCTACAGAAAACGTAATTGCATCCTTTTAAAATATCATCTTAGTGCCACAGAACATTGTGTGGATCTACTGAGTGATTTACTGCCCCGATAATACAGACCTTTTGTTTTCCCACACTTTTAATGGCTATATGTGAAAACCTGGGGCTACTCAGCATTTCTCTTTGTGGCATTGGCCCTAAATAAGCTTGGCCCCTCATTTTTCCACTTGCCATATTAGAATGAATATACAGCAGGAGGAGCTGCCTTAGATTTTCCATTCTTCATGTTAAACATAATCTCCCAGCCCAAGTGCTGAATCACATCTCCCAACTATTTCCTGCTCTGATTGTGCGTTCACTTGCCTTGCTTTTATTTACCATGTCAGCTTCCACCTTTCTTAACAGTGTTGCTTTTCTTCCCCTTCAAACAAGTATATCCTTTCCTCTATGGCAATTTTTGAGCTGTGTGCTCCAGTCAGGGGTTAGACAAACCTTATCAGTATGCATGTGTGTGTACGTGTGTGCAGTTGTGTATGTAATTCAGATATTTTCTCTTACTGAGCAGGACAGTTGCATCAGAAATCTCATAAAAGCTAGAGTGGAACAACAGCACAATGCATCAAAGGGGGAACCGAGATTCTTTTTTTCCATAATTTTAGCTGAATGCATCACAAAGTGGCAATTATATGGCACATTTTTCTTCTAAAAAATTGGCCTCGTTGTGCCTCTAGACAACAAAACAGCATGAAGAAACCATACAGGCACAGCTTGGTTCCAAATAACCATGTTTACCTAATATACACAAATATGCCAGGCCTAACTATATAAATATTGCTGTTCTGACTTATTTCTGGAAGTTTCTAAAACACATGAAGTGGTGAGTAGAAAAGAACAGTCACTATTTATTTACATTGTAGGAAAAGGCAGTTAAGTCTCAAGTATAAACATATTTGCAATGTGAGAGGGAAAGATGACAAGAGTATCTATGGAGCATTTTTTACCCACTCATATAGTGAAAACCACACAATAAGAAAATTCATTTGAGGTGTGCAGCTCGAATTTATGTAAGAGGCATTTTCATTTATCTAGAAAATGTTTTCTATGGTATTTAATTTGAATTGATTCCTGCCATGTTTATATTTCTTTTTTCTTTTATAAGTTATTCAAGAGATTCTCAGGGTGACATGAAGCACTTTTATGAGAACTACCAGTTATCTTCTCTTTTCTTATCTCTTGGGCAGCTTTTTATAGTATTCAAAACTAGTGCTTGAGTTTTAAAGCTCTCTCCCATGATTGCTGTCAGATGAAGTGTATTGACAGAGAGGTTTTGCTCTGGGGACCTAATGTAGGATTTGAATGCATCAGAAATTGCAAGGGATGCAAAATGACTCAAAAAAATATTCCTAACAGAACTCAGAAAACTCCCAGCCCAGACACGTGACTGACCTTAGTAAATAACAGATTCAAAATGCAGCAAAAAAAAATTTCCATCTGATTCCAGGGGACTCGATGGCAGATGACTCTCAGCCCATGGCACATGCACCTGACAAGGGCTGTCTCAGTGTGCCTGTGCTGAGGGCACAGAGCTCAGTTGGTACAACTGTTGCCAAACCTGAACAATAATGGGATTAAGGACTCTGAGAGGAATCTGCCTCTAACCACCTGTAAGTCAAGTTTTGACTTGAATTGTCCTGTTGGTGACTTCCATGAGGATTCTTATGGAACAGAGCCACAGGAGGCATTCTTCACTCACAATCACCAATCTGAGAATTTTCTTCACTTCCATTTAGGAAAAAAAGATATTTATAGAGTGTAACTCATCTCTCAGCTGGTGTAGGAACTAAGATCTAGTAAATATGACTTCCATATGATGCTGAAGCTGCCAAAAATTGTTATTGGAAATCATTTCCAGCTGTGACAATCTTCGGGCTGACAACTGGACCTACTACCAGTAGCTCCATCTCCGTTTCATCTGTCCTAGTGGTTTCCCAGGAAGTATTCTGTGCTAGGGGCTGCCTCAGGGCATGAAATGTTGGAGTCCTGCTCCATGTCCCAGTATAAACTGGTTAAATTGAGGCACATCTGACCCTGTGAAACCAAACATCACTGTCATTGGAAGCAGGAGAAAGCAAAAGAGGTGCAAGGAAAGAATGATGGAGGGAAGGAAAAGAGTATTTATGAAAAGCACAAAATGGGACCCCTATTCACAACTTAATTTTACATTTATTTTTCCAAATTACTTGTCAACATAATTCAAGTCCTGTGATTTATTGCACTAAAAATACATA
>NW_008685078.1:0-6896 GCF_000695815.1 Acanthisitta chloris | reverse complement strand
TTTTACTTTTTAAATTTCAGTGCAATTAATTGCATTTCATTTTTTAGGCATCCTTTGGACTTGATGTCATAAGACTTGAGCGAAGTAAAATACAATATTCCACTCGCCTGAAAATACTCATGTATCAGACCAATTAAAGGAGAAAGAAGAACAAATAATGAAAAGAAAAATTTTTAATGTTGATATCTGGTGGTAACAGTGATGAGAGTAAGGAAGCCTTTGGTTTTTGTTGTTTTTTTTCTATAATGTAACAAAATAGTTCTTAACTGGGTAAATCATTATCCACCATAGACAACTACTTTATTTTTGCTAATATGGTTAGACGTGTGTATGCTGTTTGCAGAACTCCAGCTGGCAGGATGCCTACACTGCAGTGTGTGATTGGCCAAGTGTGTTTTACTTACTTTATGCAAAAATAAATGCACTTGATAATTCTCATTCGTTTCAAGAGCAGTCATGTAGTTATTTACTTCAATTATAGTTTGGTTTATTTAGGTTATGATTTACTGAAACATAAATATAAATGCTTCTGTTGTGTATTTCAATCAGTGTGCCAGCTCTTGCTCAATTACTTGGTAAGTTTTTGAAAGTTTTCTTTGGTTTCTTTTGTCTTAAAATAGCCACAGTACTATGGCATGGAAGAAACAATATCAAAGGAGATGGGAATTCGATCAAGCACAGAGATAAACAAGTACTTCAATGGCATCCACTTTGCAGAATCTCACACAAATTGCAAAAAGGGTCTTTCAGGACATATACAGATTTTTGCAGGAAGCAAAGCAAACTAGGACAGTGAGTGCAATTAATCTGAATAAACTGGTATACAAAACAAAGCTTGATAGGAGAGACTCTTAACACATGAATTCTAGAATTACTTCTTTGTTAAAGTTGCCCAAGTGACTTAATGGACCAAAATCTGCCTCCCCTACCCCAACAATATGTGCTGCTTGAACAAAAGGTATTTCAACTTGCCAAGAGTCTCGTTTCTGCAAAACCTGCAGTGAGTTCTCTCTGAGAACATCTGTTTTACTAATGTAAACCAAATACTGCTGTATTGGACAAGACATTCAGAGCTGATCAACTCTTGGTAATATTCATCTCAATATACTACTCCAATTCTTTTGCAAACTGACCTTCTATGCAGCAGGTGGACTTAGTTTAGTACCTTTAGTCTTGACTGATGGAGAGTGAAGGAATGCTCCCCTCCTTTCACTGCATAGCACCATATTTTCAAATTGCTTGCTATGTTCTCCTTTACCTGCAAAGAACTATTAATTTCCCTGTCTCTGTCTCTACAGCAGTTTTGCAGAAAAGCATTGGGAGAGACCAGTATCCATCATAAATGGTTTTCTTGTCTGACTTCAGTTCTGAAGAATCAAATGTACAAAATAAAGACTGGCTTATTTAAACTCCTCCCCAGGGAGCAGTTCCACGGCATTACCCAGCTTGCAGTTCCTAGAGAATAAATGAATTCAAGTTGCATTAACTGCACATTTTCTTGAGCTGTATTGACATGGATGATGAGGAATTGTGGGGTGTGTGGCAGCATGATCACATATACACAGAAACACTTTGGGCATTTACTGTAGTAGGGGACACACATTAACCTGCATATAGCAAAAATGATGCTTGCCCTGGAAAATGATGCCCAGAGACCCTATGTAACACATTTTGTAGTTTTACATTGAAATGTGAAAATGTGACTATTAACTGATAACACCCTAAAATCATAAGCAAGACCCATAAAATAGGATAGTTGACTAGTGTATATGGGAAGGTAGAGGAAGGTCTGGATTTAGTAACATTTTAGGACTTCTCGGGGGAAGAAGCTATTCAGGTTTTTGTAGTCTGTGGTCTTCCCAGCAGCTGGTCTAAGCTTCTGGTGCTTCAAGAATTTCAAGGGTGAATCTGAAAACTGCTGAACAATTTTAAGTGGCTGATATCAAGAAGGTCATTTAGATCACCATGTGGCTTCCCTTCTGCCATCACCTGGGCTCAGTTCCCTGTGCAGCTACTGGTGAGACAAGGAAGAATCAGATTTAAATCATTCCTCCTGTATCCCTCCCCAGCCAACAAGGCAGCTGCCTAAGTATTTCTGCAGTGTATGTAGTTTCAGGTTTACTCCTTTTTAGGTATTGACTTGAGGTGGGATGATTGAGAAGGAATCCAACACCTGACCTTTCCTTCAGTTCCTCCTAAAGAAAGATCCTCTCTTCCATCTGACAATTTCATAGCTCATCAGGTGGCTTTGCTGTTACCCACTGAACAAACAATCAATTTTCCCTTTTTCGGGATCTATGAATATTTTCTTCACCATCCATCCAGTGCCAGAAATCCTTAAAATCTTTTTTAACATTACCCTTCTATATAGCTGTAACTTCAGCCTCTGCAGACACCTCTCCTCACCCTTTGCAGGGCATTTTTTGCTGAAGTAACTGATCAGATGTGAAGATTTTCTTGTGATAAAATAGGATTTTAATAGCCACCAACACTGAGTCTTCAGCTGTGAAACCTAGGAAATCTACAAACACACACATATATACTTGCATCTGTATATCCACAGTCAAGCTGTTGTCCTAGGAGAACAGAAGAGTCAAATGGGAATGGCCAGAATGGCCAACTGGAAACCTGCTGTATTAACTGAAAGACAACAGAGAGCAGAGGTATGATATGTCTATGATATGATCAAATATAATAAAATTTTAAAACTAAAGCAAGTATAGGCCCAAGCCCAGCACAGACTTCAGCACATGTAGAGTTGTGATTTCTCTGTTTATTGCTTACAGCCTTCTTCAAAGTCAGGAGTGTCTCTGACCTTGTGCCTATAATAACATCTGTGTGTGATGGGCTTCTAGAAGTAACCCATCTAATTTCTCTTGGGCTATATAATAAAATGGCACACACCTGGAAATATTACAGTCATGTCATACTAAACTTAAATCTGTGATTTCATGGCCACTCAAAATGACTAAATTATTTTTTCATCATAATGATCTTCTCATTAGAAACATGGTTTTAAATATAAGAGCTTCATCTTGTTTTCAACTTTCTATTAATACCTGTTTAGAATTATAAGGGAGATACCAATGTGTTTAAATTGGGAGAGGGGAAAAAAAAGCAAAGCCCAAAATCATAGGAGGAAGAAAAATTTTAACTATTTCTGCTGGCATAGTACTGGCAAATACAGATATCTCACAATCATAATGGAGATTAGTAGAGCTGGGTGTGCATATTTGTTATGGATCAAAGATAGGATATAGTGATTAGAAGAATGGCAATGCTTTCAACACTCACAAAGGGATTGAATGTATGATTTATAATATTAATTCCACAAACCTTTCTATGTCTGCTTACTGCACAAGGGATTCAATATAGATTGATCACTGAAAAAAAAAAAGTATTTCATTCAGCTCAGCAGGATGCAACTAAAAAAAAAAGCTTTTCAGTACTGACACACTGAATTAAGAGATATCCCCCCCATTTACTCCACTATTCTGCTACAGATTACTGACCCCACAGTGTAACAGTCAGAGAACTTAGTGTGCTACATTCTCAGTGTTCATAATTCACAGTTCAGTATTTTACGTTATAATTAACTGATTTACTCTGATTGTTTATGGCCACCTTATATATATACCTGGCAGAAATATTAAAGATATTGATGCCCTGAAAGAGCAAACAGTACCTTGTAGCCTGAGAATACATTCCTCTGATGTTCTTTTGACTAGCAGTCAGAAGCACAGATTCAGTTATGAATTTGCCACTGGTTCTGCTAAGGGACTTTAGACAGTCATTCAGGCTCTCTCTGTTCTAGCTCCTGGTCTCTAAAATGGAATAATGCTACTTGGACATCATGATGAAACTGTATTTGTAAATATGCTGTTACCCTTGCCACAACTATTGCATTGGTGAATAGTTTTGAGCACAGGTCCTGCCATTTTGAGGCAGACTAGACTAGTGCTTTGGCTGTAGCACAGCAAAAGGGAGAATGCAGCACTCCTCAGCAGGGCTGAGGGGGCCTTTGGACTACCATATGTGCAAAAGGTTTCACAGCCAGCTGGAAAAGGATACCTAGGAGAGGCTAGGTGACTGTGCTCCAGTTGCCTCCCAAAGCCTGTGGGACACTACGTGTGTCTCAATCTCACTCCAGCATGAACTTGGGTCATGGCAGTGATGTGCACTGGTCATGGGACTTCCAACATGGCATGAACACTGCCAGTTTAGGAGAAGAGAAACTGCATTTTTTAATTTCTCCAACCAACTGAACAATTTTTTAATGATTGCATTTCTTCCTAAAAGAAAAAAATCTTCCTTGTAACATTAATAGACTAATAACTTAGATAATGCACTTTATGTGACATTAGAAAGCTTAGTGATCTGGTGAGGTCTAATTATGAAAAATAATAATGTGTACCCAGGGACTGAACTTGCAGAAGGTTTTCCAAATTTAGATCCATTTGCTAAGTATAAGGATTCATCTACTGATTAAATTTTGGACTTTGCAATCTACAGAGATAGGGCTCAACCTGTTTAATGAAATACTTAATAAAACCCCCCACCTTCAGACTTCAAGCATCACTGTGATCATTAAGGGAGAGGTACATGCTAGTAATACCTGGGGAAAGGGTAAAAAGCTTTCCCTGTTTTCCTGTACATCAGAGACAAGAATCTCTGCAGCTGTCATATCTGAAGCTCAAGCTGAGGATCTAGAGGATATATTGGCAACACTTATTCCTGGAATGACTGCTAATTAATGTGTGTAGATTAGTAGGGGAAAAATTCAGCATTTGGGACATAACTTGACATCAGATCACCTTGGATGCTTTACTTCCTTTGCTTACAAGACCTAGAGTCTAAATTCTGTAATGCAGGAAACATGAACCAAGGCTTGAACCTTTCTTGCAAGCTAACTATATTGTCCAGGAGGCAGCCACTGCTCTTCTGCAAGCAGAACTGACAGACACCAGATGCAGCAAGAGAACACAGCATACTCATTTTCCATTTTATGTCACAACTATTAACCTAAAGGGGAAATTCATGTCTAAGGTTTTTTCCTCCTTCCTAAGACCATTTTTTAAAAATGCAAATCCTTCTTGTCATTCAGCAGCTTCTTACCGGAACTTCCTGATGCAAATACCTCTTCACATGCAGGGCTTTTTCTTCTACATCCCACTGTGACTCCTGCAGAGAGGAACTGTTCTAGGTAAACGAAATCATTGAAGCTTTACTGACTGTTTAACTAGTTTGAAATGAATCTGTTCTCTAGGCTTACATCTGCATTAAACTGCTAATAGGATTCATCTTCAATGAGGCAATCGAACACTTCATTCCTGTTCTGAACTGCTCTAATGGCCTGGACTGCTAACAGGAATCCTTCAACACAGATCGACTACTTGATATTCTACCTTCTGCTCCTACAGCTACTCTGTGATTCTTGCCAGAGAGAGGGAGAAGCAAATTAGGCACCAAATAGATAGGCTTCCTAGGGTATATTACAGGGGTTTAATCAGTTATCTTGCTATCAGAAGAAGAAAACCTGCTATTAATTGGGATGTAATGTGACTGGCTAATGACTTTTTCATCTTCAACAAATTTTTAGTTGTATTATCAAGATAAAAGTTGGCCATCTAGCCCAGTGTAAGATGCATAATTTGCAAGAAACACACTGGCTACCCCCTTGAACTCCTGGAATACAATTGGGCAGGAGAAAAAAAGCTACAAAGCTGCAGCTGAAAGCTACAAAGAAAGGAGAGGATAATAGGAAACATTTGCCTGTTAGATCAGTGGAGCCTTTGAATCAGTTGAGTGCCATATTTGAATCCAATATATGCAGTTAGTCCTTAGACTTCCTTGTTATCACATGGGTGTTTGGGAACCCAAGCTGAAGAAAGGGGAAAAAAAGACTTAATTACTTTATTTTTCCCCGTCATAAGAGACTTAAGTGGATTACAAGCATAATTCTGTGAACTGTTGCAGTCCAGAGGTTCATGGAAATTACAGTGCATTGCATTCAGATATATGCGGGAAAGTGTTTTCCCCCCTTACTGCTCTAAGCTGCTTTGCTTTGCTTCTGTTCTAGACAACCATCCTGCTTGGGAACCTGAGCAGTGTGACCTTGTAGGTTTGTATCATAGTTATGACCATCTTGATAGATTCAGTTTGACTTCCCACATTTTCTTTTAATGTTAATTTTACAATTTCTTTTCTGAAATTTGCTGATTTCTGGCTCATGTTATGTTCCCTATATTTGCTGGACACCAAAATGGCCATATTTTTTTTTTTTCCCACTTATACTTCATGTGTGAAAAGAGCTACTATTGAAATTTAACTTTCACCGGACAGCTGTCAAGTATGTTTGATACCTCTGTTCTCTAAAGGATTGGCTAGTAAAATTGCAAGACACAGAGCCAGGATTCCTCTCAGAGAACTGATTTCAGACTTTTTGCTCATTTAATACTGCAAGTAGTTTTAGTAAGTTTAAGGACTCTGAGATGGGGTGTCTCCTGTTGCAGGCAATCCCTAGTATTTAAAATAAAACCCTGATAACATAAAATTAACTGATGATGGTGAAAGAGCCATACACAGCTGAAAGTGGGGCTTTCATTGCCAAGCTGACTCTTTGACAAGGAAAATTAGTTTGATAGGAAAAATGTGTCTGAAATTGCACCCAGGAAGTGACTGTGCTGCACAGCGTACAAGTTTCTGGAAATGCCGATTTAGTTTTCAGGAGCCCGTGGGTCAGCTGGAAGGAACTCGTTTCAGCTCACTCGGGGAGGAATTCTTCGCCAGTGCCTCACACACAGAACACTTCAGGCCCTCATCTCCCAGGGTGGAGTGTTCCCGGCGGGGCTCTCAGCCAGCTCCCCATCGGGACTCGGGCCCCGCCGCCTCCCTCC
>NW_008685077.1:0-7064 GCF_000695815.1 Acanthisitta chloris | reverse complement strand
ATTCTATGATTCTATGATTCTTATCCCTTATGCTTTTCTCTTTCAGCTCTCTTCTGTTCTCCCTGCTGCAAATATAGCATCTCCTCTGGTTACCAGTTTCATAGGAAGCAAATACTAATGTTTATACCTAAGTTAAAAACATAACAAAGATTCTGAATGAGTATTTATTTCCTTAACAAGTAAATGAAGCTGAGGAAAGTGAATCTAAACATGCTGATTAATAAGCATTTTAGACCATGCAGGCTCTTAACCCAGTGTATGTTACCAGCCTTGTAAAGAACATAAAGTCAGGGTGCAATGGGTGACAGATGTGGAGTAATTGAACTGTGCACTTTCTTGGCAAATTTCTGTACATTATGACATCAGAAGGGCTGTATTTACGTATGTGCTCACACAGTGAAGGATCCCCCTTTCTAAGAGTTAAACTCCCACTGCATTCAGTGCTACAGACTCAGTTCCATGAGACCTGAGACATTCTCCTGTCTATTTTGTAGCAATGTTTACATTTTACAGGACATTGCACTCAAAAGGAAATATTAACAATGCAGTTATGACCTTCTTATTTTGGCAAATGTTTACTGATTTAAAATCTCTTTTTAGTGCTATTTAACATGCTCCAGATTTCTAAGAGTAGGAATCTTTAACCTGGCCAAAGTGCTACCTCAAAACTTTGAATTTTGCTTGAGCAGAGTCCTCTGCATTGTGTCCATTACATAAAATCATATCCCTGTACAGGTAAGCAGGAGCAAGGGGCAGCTCAAAGTCAATGAATTCCATCAGACATATCAGGCCACCATTTATACCCCTACACAAAAGTTAATTTTGTCTTTCTTAATATCCAGGCCTGTAGTCACCTGAAGCAAAATGCAGAATGTGGAACTGAACACAGTTGAATGGAAATATTTTAGCACAACAGGCAACTCACATGATGATACAACTTGATCAGGTAACAGAAGTATAAGAAAGGTAGATTTATAGGCATCATCCTGGCATAAGGGGTTACTACTCTCTTTGTACCTAAATTTAGTTCTTCTTCCACATGAAGAGAGTGCAAAATCACTGAGCTTTGCAGCTGCATTCCCATATAGGAAAAGAGCCGCAGAAGTGAAGCTGTATTTATATGTATAAAGTCATAACTTCTAAAGTAAATGGCAAAGCTATGTTTGCTAGGTGAGTACAGCACTGCTCGATGAAAGCAGAGTTTCTCATATTAGTGGGGGAAGAACTGCAAATAACTTCATGAAAAGCACAATCCTTTACTAATTCTCTTGTGGTCCCAATGAATCCACTGCCAACAGTGAAATGTGCACCTGGCAATCCTAATGCCACATGTCAAGGATCTGTGCTGAGATATGCTAATTTAAGTGATTAAGGATTAACAACTTGGCCAACAGGTGCACCCTCATGTGGAGTCCATCATTCAGCCAGGCTTTCATTCAGAAAACCTCTTCTAATAAAGAACATTGCTGAAAAGCAGACTAGCTTTGTGCAGTTGGCAAACCTCTTCCCTTTCTTGTTTAGGGAGTGCAGCACCTATGGCACAACATAATCTAAGAGATACGCAGAAAACTTCCAGTGAGTGTTGTCAGGATGGGATCTTTGATGTCCACTAACAGACGAAATCCTTGACTCTAATCTTGGCTATAACAGCTTGAAACTAAATTGCTTTGATTAGCATTATGGAGAACAGAATGTGTCCCACAGCTGCTGGCTGTCATCAATACTCAATGACTGTGTATCACTAACTTTAAAAGGAACAAAACTAGGCCAATATAATCTTTAACACCCTCCTCTATGTATGATATCTCAAAGGAGAAGCTATGTACAGAGAGCAGTTTCTGTTCTGGAAAGTCTCGCTGGAAAACAAGGACCTGTCTGTGTGAGAGGCAAGCCTAGCTGTTAGCGTGCTGCAAGGCATAGCCATTGTTGTACATGTAATTACTGTAGCTGGTCCAGTCATCTGCACACTGATAGTCTTGAGCAGGCTGAATGTATGGGTGATAAGCTGCTTCTTTTCCCAAGAAATAAGACGGAGCAAGTCTCTTTAAAACCACAGCACTGAACTGGTATGTCAGCTTCCTCCGGATTTTAATGATTTCACCTGTTCTCCCATAATTCCTCAGTGCTCTGGCCATTTTCTGGTATGTCATGATCTTGCGGTTTCCCTTTCTTTCTCCCCACAGTTCTGCAAGTTTCTCCTTGTTTTTGGAGACAAACTGGAAGACACCATTTGGCTTATCCACCCATTGGATGCAGTTTGCCATAGCTGGATCATACAGAGACTCGTGGAGGTATTCAAACAGTCGAAGTTTTTTTCTACCTACAAAGAAATATAATGCAAAAGGTCAGAACAGTACTCATGCTTCTTTTAAAAGATGCGCAGTTGTCTTTTCCCTGGAAATGATCTTACAGGCAAAAGCATAGCTAAACCTAATACTCTGTCCCAGTATAAACTACTCAACGGAAGAGCAGTGACAGCAAATGGGGTCATAGTTCTGAAACATGCACAGATCTGTGGTGACAGAAAGGGATTTGGTCACTACAGTTTCAAGAGCAGGTTATTTGGGGTTCATAACAAGTATCTGGTGACTTCACTGTGTGGTAGGTCTCAGAAGCCACTTTCAGCACTCTTCAAATACGTGTTGTGCAGTCACACATCGAGGGATCCACACTAAGCACTTACATCCTCAGAAGGGGCAGAAAAGAGGTTCCGGAGAGCCAATCTGAATGGTTTTGAATAAATTGTTTCACTGTTTAATCAAAACTCAGAGATTTTGAGATGGCTGAGTTTTGTCAGGTTTGTTTCAGGAATGTTTTGGGGATGCAAGGTAGTCACTGATACAAGAATGGGTGAATGGGTGAGTAGGGAGACCAAACTAGTTTTTAACTAGAAACATCACTGGTGGAGAGAAGCACTTGGTCACTGTCAAAAAGGAGTTAGACCTTCTGGAGCACTGTAATCTTCTAAAAATCTGTGGAAGTGACAACTTGCATCCCCACGCAGAATAAAGTAATTGTAGGACTGAAATATTTGCCAGTTAACTAAGTGCTTCTCTCCCCAGGCTCAGTTCTCAAACTCAAGTTTACTGGTAAGGCTTATTCAGTTTCACTTAGACCTTGTGGATCCTCCTCTCTGAAGTATTTATAGTTCCCTTCGCAAAGACAAGGGTGACCAAGAAACTGCTGTAAGGAGGAAGAATTTCAGATTATGAGACAAAGAGGAACATTTTGCAGAAAGGAGAATCTGTGCAGAAGAACATCTTCCACTTAACCAAAGTGGAAACAAGCAGCTGCACCTAAAGTTCATAAAGTCTTGTCTTGTGTGGCTATTTTAAACTAGGAACAGGGGAAAAGTGACCGTTGCTGAGGAACACTGAGGTCAAGCCAAGACATGTGTCAGGGATGACAGTAATTCTGTATCTGGTGATAAGGAGAGGAGAGAACTAACAGTCGGACAGGGAAGAAGAGCCTGAAATCAGAGGTACTTTCCAAAAAATTAATAAAGTTTCATTATCTAAATAGAAATTGGCCTGTGACTGGAAGTACATATTCTGCTATGAAATATGTGTAGTATTGCCAAGATGAGAAGTTGAAAAACAAACGACACTACCTGGTCACACTAGGCACTTCTCTGTAGGTGACATGCTTAGGTCCCCTCCAACTTGAATTATCCTATAAACCTATGGTAGAACAAATAAATCAGGGAAAATCTGCAGACTACTGAAGGACTAATGCTTGCTGAAGGAGGATAGTACAGCCATGTCTGCAGCAGCATCTGATTTCATGCTGTGTGTCCTCTTAGTCCAGCTGTCATTTCTGCCTAAGCTTTTATTTCTAGACACATTGCCTCTAGCTGATGTCTTGCTTGGGGGGGGCTTATTTGCTCTTATGTGTTTGTGCAGTTTTGTCTCCAGAGCCCAGCTTGCCACCAAAGTGCTACACAGTGTTTGAGCTGGGGTCACTTTACAGACCTCTGTACTGCACCTCACTGCACAGGCTCGTGGTGTTCAGCACCAGGCCCTAACCAGGAGCCTAAGCTGGCAGGTGAGTGCCTGCAGGTGCCTTGTGTGGTGACTGGAGAGCAGCAAAGTTTCTGGATTGAAAGGTTTTCATTTGTAGTGGTGAATGTCAGATATCTGAAGGACAACTTAAGAAGAGAGGCACTTACCATGGTCCTAAATAGTCTGTGCTCGTAGTAATAGTAGTAGCAGCTATTACACAACAGAAACCACAGTGCTCAGCATCAATGGGAAGAGGCAACACTAAAAACTGACACCATGTGGTTAAAGTTGAGAGAAGGGGATTTCGAAAAGTAGCTAAACCAGGAAGCTACTCAAAAAGGCTCCACAGTCAAAAGTAGGTACAACAGCTCAGTGGAAGCTGTGGAAATCTCATATAACAGCCACAGAAAGGATGCTGAGCCCCAAATAAAGCACAAGTAATGAATGCAAGAAAGAAATTTAGTACTGCAACAACCAATGTCACCTGACCTATTCCTTTCAAAACAAATATCCACTCAAGTAAAATCAACCAGAATGAGTAGAAAAATAGCTATAAAAACACACACTGGACATGGTGAAATCTAAATGGGAATTTGAGAAGTAAACAGAGAAAGGCATAAAATCAGGTGCAAAAATATTCATGCACATAAAACACCTTCAAAAAATCACTGCTTGTTGGACAACATAAAATAAAGTAAGTTGGTTAAGTGGATAAAGATGTTACGGGTAGCTAGGCTGACATCTCTGCATCAGACTTCATCCCAGGTGATTTGGAGTGAAACAAGTCTCTGGTTTGCTTTCTCATGTACTAAACAAGGAGTAAGTTAATAACAGATTTGTCATATCTTAAGAGATTTAGCAGATGGGAATTCAATGCTAACAGTTGTATTTTAGTTCCTATTAAATGTTAACTTATTTTTTTGCTGTCAAATGTTTGAAAAAAAAAAGAAAGAGAAAAGAGAAATCATGTTTTACCAAGAGAATTCTTAGAGTAACATGACATACATATCAAGATATGCTCTTTCTACAGACCTTTCCCTGCTTTTGGCTGGCCAGCAGCAGCATGCACCACTTGACCTTCTGGAGCATTCTGCAGCGTATGGTAGACAGTCTCATCTGCATAGAAGTCCCCTGCACTGTTCTTCAAGGATTAAGACGACAAAAAGTTACTAATAGAGTACATTCTCCAAAGAAAAAGAAACTCATAGTAATTAACTGCCCAAACCCTTCAAAATGCAGCTTTTCATCACCTATTCCATGGAAGACTTTTCTCAGCACAAAGGCAGTGTAGTAAACCAAGAATGAGCAGCAGGGGCAAGAACTGCCCACGCAGTGTAGTAAACCAAGAATGAGCAGCACTAATTTATGTACAGGGGCAAGAACTGCCCACTAGGGGAGAAACTAAGGGAATACAGCATAGTTGCCTCACTCTGGACCTTCAACCCTTCTGCTGGAAGCAGAGGGCAAACAGTTTTCAGAGTCAGTAAGAGCCAAGAGCCACCTGGACAGCGGTCCCTATAGACTGCAGTTCCTATGTCTTGTTGTTGTTAATCTGCTCATTGAAACTGGGCTTTTGTGGACGTTGTTTACCTGAAATAATCTCCCCTGCAATATTCATTCCCATCACTCCTGGAGGCCATGCTCCCAGTGTGTCTGAGAATGAATATGGGCTCTACAGGCTGAAGCTGAGCTCAGAGTCCAGACAATTCTGGTCTTTCCAGAACTTTTAAAGCAAATTGCTGTTGGAGAAATCAAAGTATTTGGAATAGTATTTCCTCACAGGGGCAGAAGCTATGAAGAGGTTGGACATTGTTGTTCTCTGCCTGTTCCCAGGTAATACAGAGAGGCCCTTTTCCCTGTCAGATTGGTTGGTTTGTTGGTTGTCATGTTAGGTGATGAACCACAGAAGAGCACCAGAGGCAAACAGCTAAGATGACTCCTAAAAAGATACTATTAATTATATTTTGCAAATATTTCCCAAGGCAGTTCCATCTGAATCATGCCTGGTCAGACCAAATTTCTGCTGGGGTTAGGATTTGTATCTGAAATGACAAAGAGCAACCAAGCTTCCAGTTAATTCTGACTGTTGGTAGTCATGAGGTCACTTACAATCACATTTCTCCAGCTATATCCTTGCTCTTCCATAGATGGTGCTGCACAGTAGCTGGGACTTGCTTGGACATGGTGGTGATGGTTGATCACCGTCAGGCAGTTTTTATAACCTGAGAATTAGGAGGGAGCAAAAATCAAGTGAGTATAAGGGAGGGAAGAAGGAAAAGAATGAACAGCAAACAATTTAACATGCTGCTGGATCTGTCAAAAAGCATTTATCCTGCCACTACCCTCTAGATAATAAAGTCTGCAGAGCCAAGATGTTTCATATCAACGGTGATCCAGTACAATCTGTGCTGCTACTGCTGATCACACTCTTGGGCTGGTTTTCTGTTTGCCTTCACAATGAAAAGCAATTTTTTAAAGAAAAAATGTCAGATATTTCATAGTCTCATGAAATTGGCTGGTTGCTAGGAACAGAAGGGCCAAGCAGGTCACCAAACAATGAATTGGACAACTATAGACTCCTGTGTTACCTGTGGAAAGGAAAAGGGACTGCCATGCAGTTCTGCAGGCCATTAGTAGGATGCAAGTCAGAGTCTCCAATCATGAAGGAAGTAAAGGAGCAACACAGCATCTGCAGTGCCTGAAAGAATGACATGGAAGCACCCCAGGAACTTAGGATGTTTAAAAGAGTCAGAGGAGAACACCAGACTAAAGACACCTGGTGGTCAGAAGAAGGTTTTGGAGGGTATGGAAATGTGGGTGCAGCTGTGGGACATACTAAACACTTCATTGCAAGTCAATACCTCTCTCCATTGGCCCTAACACAGGCAAGAATATTGCAAGTAATTATATGTAGTGGGTCCTTCAGTGTGTATAGGGTTCAGTGGAGTAAAAAATTTGTTAACAGCTGAAGTCCTATTGTTCTTATTTACCTTTCAGTTTATAACAGATAATTATGTAAATAAACTTCCTGGTATGAAAGAATCATGGAATTTTAGGGGTTGG
>NW_008685076.1:0-4315 GCF_000695815.1 Acanthisitta chloris | reverse complement strand
CCGGCCCGGCCGTGTGCGCTTTACCGAGCGGGGCGGTGGGGGCGAGCACGTGCAATTAGGCGCCAGGTATCGACAAAACGTTTACGAGGTTGCGAAGATGCCAAGAAAACGGAGGATGCAAAGGGCAAAGCGTGAGGTTGCCAGAATGTGATTTTCTAAAAGTACTAAGAATCTGATTTAGGAAGTAGCATCTCTACTACACGAAAGACAAACGCGTGCTGCTTTAGGCACAAATAGTATGTTGTTGAGAATCGTTCATGTATGAACTCATCAGTCATTGCCATGGTCAGTGAGAATTAAAAACATGTATAGCCTTGCAGGAGAGAATCTTTTAAAATATTTTCATGTCACTTAAAGTGAAACCAGTCCAAATTCTCCTACAGCTTCTCCCCAAAATTGTAATGGAATGAGCTGTAATTTAAGTCAAATAGATACTTGCTGTAACCCATTTTTCTTCCTCATTGGGCTGTTAAAAAAAAAAAAAAGAGGGCGAGTTCAAAAAGCTGCTTTTCCTGAAAACGGAATACTTTCACAGCATTCCGGCATGCAATTCCATTAAATGACTGGAATACTTTCACTGAGGCAGCCACTGTTTTCCATGGCAAAAAGGGATTTATGTAGCAATCTTCTTGGATAAACCTGGATGCTAGATGAAAGAAAATTACATTATGTAGTTTTACGTAAAGATGCAGATTAATGTTAAAGAAAAACCCAACCAAACCCACCACCACCAATAAAAGCAAAATCCCAGCTTTTCACTAACTTACCCGCAAAACCTTGCCAACAAATTTTGTATGATTATGTCCCAGCACTAAAATCTAATTTATGTGATGTCCAAATTCTGACAGTTAGTCTGGATTAATAGCAGATTTGCCAGCCCACCTTTCTCAGAGGCAAAAACAACAAAAGCAAACTTGCACAGATACTGCCATGGTCCTAGTTTTAAGACAGCTTATTCCATCTTTTAGAAGCCAATTTTAACTTCAGTCTACAAAGATCTGGCACACAGAAGTATAGTTTTCATTGCAAGACTATGTCTATTTCATTAAATTACTGATGCATTCTCAGATTCAATGGTTCAGTGTTTAACATCTGTCCATGTAACTGTTTCAGTCAGCACAGATTTGCAGCTCACAAATAATGAAACAAAATTTCTATTACTGCTTTTACAATTAAAGCCATATACTTAGAAGGAAAGCTACAGTAAGACAAGATTCTAGGAAACTATTAGGCATTTTTTAAGAATAAAAAAGGTAGATCATGCTCCCATGCACAACTCTTAAGATTGCTGCACATTTGTCCTATACTTTAACTGCTTCCATGTCTCTAAAGCTCTATGGACCTGCCCATACTGGTAAAGGACATTAGATTTATGTTCTTCACAAGGCCAGTGTAGGAATGTAAAATTGTGCTTTTAAAGCAGGGAGCGGATGTACTACCAAAACCTGCAACCTCAAATGGTCCTTCCGGAGTGAATACAAACATTCATAGCATAAAAGGAAAAACACTGAGGGTAGGATCTTTAGAACTTTATTTGAAAACAAACAAGTGAACAGGCTTCTGCAATTATTTTTTCTTTTTTTTTTTAAATGAACTTTTCCAGGCTTTAGTTTACTCAGTATTCATCTCCTTCTTCAGTCTCTGCTTCTACTGAGTCTAGGCCAACTTCTTCATAATCCTTCTCCAGGGCAGCCAGATCTTCCCGGGCTTCCGAGAATTCTCCTTCCTCCATACCTTCCCCAACATACCAATGCACAAAGGCTCGCTTGGCATACATGAGATCGAATTTGTGGTCGAGTCGAGCCCATGCTTCAGCGATAGCTGTTGTGTTACTCAGCATGCACACAGCCCGCTGCACCTTGGTGAGGTCAGCACCTGGCACCACAGTTGGAGGCTGGTAGTTAATGCCCACCTGCAAGGAAACAAATGAAAACTTTCCTAAGGCTTAAAGACTCATTTCTATTAACCATCAAAACCCACCATGGCTAATCATAAATAAAATAGCTCAGGTATTTTACACTGTGTCAATATATTTGACAGGGACAACATTGTAGCATGACTGGTACACCTCTCAAGACTACACAATTCCTAGCTGTACAGACAACAAGCAATCAATGAACTCCATACCTTGAATCCAGTTGGGCACCAGTCCACAAACTGGATGCTACGTTTGGTCTTGATGGTGGCAATGGCTGCATTGACGTCCTTGGGCACGACATCGCCCCTGTACAGCATGCAGCAGGCCATGTACTTGCCATGGCGAGGGTCACACTTCACCATCTGGTTGGCTGGCTCGAAGCAGGCGTGGGTGATCTCAGCCACAGACAACTGCTCGTGATATGCTTTCTCAGCAGAGATGATGGGGGCATAGGTTACCAAGGGGAAATGTATGCGTGGGTACGGAACCAGGTTAGTTTGAAATTCTGTCAGATCTACATTGAGGGCTCCGTCAAAGCGCAGTGAGGCTGTGATGGAGGAAACAATTTGACCAATTATGCGGTTTAAATTTGTATAAGTTGGACGGCCAATGTCCAGGTTACGACGACAGATGTCATAAATGGCTTCATTATCTACCATGAAGGCGCAGTCTGAATGCTCTAATGTGGTGTGGGTAGTTAGAATGGAGTTGTAGGGTTCCACTACAGCAGTGGACACTTGTGGTGCTGGATAAATTGCAAACTCCAGTTTAGATTTTTTGCCATAGTCAACAGAGAGCCTTTCCATGAGCAGTGAGGCAAACCCTGAACCAGTGCCTCCTCCAAAGCTGTGAAAGATAAGGAACCCTTGCAGCCCTGTGCATAGATCGGCCTACAACGGGGTGGAAAAAATGAGAGAAAAAATTATTTATGGTTTTGGATAAATTACAATTAAAATAATAATTCAAAAACATTTCTGTCTCAAGTTTGTTTTACATTATCACAATAAAAAAAGTCAGCATTCTTGAAAGGTCCTGGTTTAGCTGATAGAATTTTTATTGAAAGGGGGGGCAGGGCAGGCAAGGAAATAAAAGATTTATTTTGTTTTGTTTTAAACAGTTATGCACAAAATTCTTAGTGAAAAAGACAGCAAACCACCAATACAGATATACTGACTTGCAGCGTGGATGCTTACCAGTTTGCGGATGCGATCTAGCACTAGGTCAATAATCTCTTTTCCAATGGTGTAATGGCCTCTGGCATAATTATTGGCTGCATCTTCTTTCCCTGTAATGAGCTGCTCCGGATGGAATAACTGCCTATATGCGCCTGTACGTATTTCATCTACAAAAAAACCCCAAAGTACCAACCAGAAGTTTGATCTGTTCAGTTGTGTGTGTGTGTCAAAAGAGTGCAGACAGCATCTCTAACTATACACAGCTTGTCTGACTTGCCTAAAAGGTGGCACAACTTCAGCCCCTTTGTTTAGGCGTAAACATCAGGCCCATACAAAGGCAGTATTTGTACTTGAGGAACACATAGGTCATTCAGAAAACTAAATTACAGGCACAGACAAGAAACCAGACAGCAGGCAAACAAAACTCTGGATGCAGTGCAGCAGTCTGGAAAGATTATCCAGACCACAGAAAAGTCCTATTTTTTCTCAAATATTGTTACCTGTAGACCATTATTTAACTTGTTTCAAATAACACTAACCTCAAATGTCAAAACAGCATCCAGACACACATCTTTGAAAATCTACAGTGTTCTGAACAAACAAAAAAGGGCAGTAGGAAATCTATAAAGGATCCTCACTTCGTCACAAAAGACTTTTGATGTTGGATACATACCAATGACAGTTGGCTCAAGATCCACAAACACTGCTCTCGGAACATGTTTACCAGCTCCTGTCTCACTGAAGAAAGTGTTAAATGAATCATCTCCACGTCCCATAGTATTATTGCTAGGCATTTGACCATTAGGCTGGATCCCATGTTCAAGACAATACAATTCCCAACACGCATTGCCAATCTGAACACCAGCCTGACCAACGTGGATGGATATGCATTCACGCTGCAAAGGAAAAGCAGAACAATAACGAGACATGGAGCTACCTGCCTTCTACATTTTATTCTCATAATGACTCACTATCTGTGCGTTGTATCTTTCCATGATCTTTCTCTGCTGCAATATTCCCGGGCTGCTCGAGTGTCAATTTATGCAAACAAATTGTCTGCTGCTGGCAATACTCTGCTCACCTTGGCTGACCTCCACTGACTTTGAGAATAGGGCAATGTCCCGAGGACAGCACTGTCCCTGCGAACACAGGGCGCGCCACGCTCCACAGCCGCGCGGCTCGCGCGGCCCCGCGCCCTGCGCTGATTGGGCGAGCCAGCGAG
>NW_008685075.1:0-4910 GCF_000695815.1 Acanthisitta chloris | reverse complement strand
TTACTGTCCAACTCCATGAGACATCATCTCTCTTCCTCAAGTGGCTGAGATCCAGCCACTGACTTGTCTTCTAAGTCCCCTTTTCCTATCAGACTTAGAAGTCTCCACAATAGCATGTGTTTTCATTACTGAAACTCCTGTTAATTCCCGGAAGGATTTGGTTTTCCTACTCATTTTGTGAAAGATAATCTCATACTAAGTTAATGGACAGGGTAAAATCCTAAAATAAATGATGTTGGCAAATGTTCCAATGAAAATTATTAGCTAAAAAGGCCTGTAATTTAAATATTCAATAGAAAAATTCATAGGACCTCTTAATGTAGAGTAGCTTAGAGAAGCACAGAAATCAGAATGCTATTTGTTTTCAAACTACTCCTCAGGGCAAATTGTTACAGAGACAAAATTGCAGAGGTGTTTTGGGGAATTAAGCCCACCTGATATTTATTTGCAGTTTGGTAGTATAGTTGACAAAAGACAAAATAAAAATCTTGAGATGTTCAGCATTAGAAAATTAAAATAACTTTTTTAATCTTGATTATTTTCTCAGGACAGATGTTCACCTGGGATGTAGCTATGCACACCCAGATTGTTACAGAGACAAAATTGCAGAGGTGTTTTGGGGAATTAAGCCCACCTGATATTTATTTGCAGTTTGGTAGTATAGTTGACAAAAGACAAAATAAAAATCTTGAGATGTTCAGCATTAGAAAATTAAAATAACTTTTTTAATCTTGATTATTTTCTCAGGACAGATGTTCACCTGGGATGTAGCTATGCACACCCAGACAATATGAATAACACTGTACCACTGTACCACTGTAAAAATCAGGGGTTTTTTTTGTTTGCTTTTTTTTCTTCATGTTGCTTCAAATGTCAATGGTTTTTAGCAGTTTTTCATCATGTGCACTCTTGCTATATTAGAAAGAATGATACTATTTTTTAGTCTATAAATATGAATATACAAAAATACAAGATAATATTTTATAAGATAAAAGCCATGAAATGAACTAAGACAATCCACCAGGAAATCATATGCAAAAGTGCTATGCCCTTTGCTCTAGGTCTTGGCTAGCATTAATTTTTAATCTTTTACCACTGATTTAAATGAAGTCAGGCTCAGCATGAATAACACAACAAAATGTTAAAAAAACTGTAGAAATCTCTTCTGGTAACATAATTTTTTTCATGATCTCCCCACAGAGTGATCAATGGCTGGTGTAGGAACCATATCACCCTCATTTCAGAGAAAAAAAGGAATGGAAATAGTGCAAGAACTGTTCATCCTGTTACTTGTGGTTAATTAACACTATCCATCACAGTCCGAAGTCAACAAAAACCCAAATAGCTTTTGAGGCCAGTGGCCTCAAAAAAGACTAGCCATCTAAAATGACTTTTCCCACAACGTGGACCACAGAGTGCTCTTTGGTACTGTCCTAATCAAGACAGAGCTGGGGGATGAGCTATGGCACAGTCTCTGAGAAATGTATTCAGACTGCAAATGATGGCAAATCTAATTCCTCCCTGGAGGTTTTCAAGATGAGACTGGATGTGGCACTTAGTGCCATAGTCTAGTAACCACGGTAGGGTTGGACTGGATGATCTTGAAGGTCTTTTCCAACCTGGTTGATTCTATGATTCTATCACAATCCAAAATCAATTGCACCAGCCATTAATGACCCTCACAGTTAAAAATGTGTACCTTACCTCTACCCTGATTTCTCATAGATTCAGTTTCTAGCCACTGGAGTTTTTCTAACCTTACTTGAGAAGTCATGTTATCAGAAAACTTTTGTCCCTGTAAGGCATCACCTTCTGGTTTAACCCTCATTGCCCTCTGCTCAGCTGAAGAAGTTTCCTAGACATAATTCCTGTCATGCATTTCTGATCATTTTTTCCAATTGCTCACATTTATTTTTGTCTGAAACAGACAGCAGAACCTGTCCTGGGATTGGTTTCCTCTGCATATTCTTCTGCAAGGATTTTTCTGTGCTGCATAAACTGGTGGTACCAGTTATCTCCCTTGTTCCTCAATATTCTCACAGGGCTATAAATACACCTGCACCTTTGGCCATTCCTGTGCAATAAAGTCTTTCAGCTTCAGTGAGTAAAACTGATGGACCTTAAGCATACGTTCAACCAAAAATAGCTCCACCTGTCCAGTGACTTCTCTAAATCACCCTAATGTGCAGTGACTTCCAACCTTCTCCACCTGCACTGCTACTCCTTCTCCTCTGTTTTAGAGCCTAACTGTAATGGGAGGTTTTTGCTGGGATGCTGTAATAGCCTAAACCTCAGCTGTACATCTGTGTCTCTGTGTTTTAACTTCCTTTTGGCATTAATTCATTTTTATCTCTTTACACCAAGTATCTTTTAGATGAAATAATGTGTAAATTTCTGAGTGTTGGCTATTTTTAAATAAATATGATTAGGCAGAACAGTTGGTCTGTGTATTTTGAAATAGAAATAGAAAATGTGGCAATGAAGAGAAAGAACAAGTAAAACATACATTTCTAAAATCAGGAACTGCAAAGACTCCTTTTTTCACTCTGAACCATTGCAATAGCAGTTAAATTCCATTACTTCCAATCTGCCAGCTGGGAGAGAGAACTGCAATTTTAACAGGTGAATAAAAAAAAAGAAAAATGAGACAAAGCTCTGAAGGAAAATCACAAAAGCCATTACAAAGATGATTTCAGGATGAAAAAAAAACCCCACCCCAAATCTCTCAGCAAGTGACAGCTGTGGGTTTAATGGACTACTCTTAAAATGAGATTTATATGCAAACTGCCTACAGAAAGTAAAAAAAGAATGCTAATAACTTATAAATGTTAAAGGTTTTTATCTCAGGCTCAAAAAATGTTGATGGCAGTGAATGGAATGTTACAACACACCATAAATGTCCCCATTACCCGATTGCTTCTCTGACCTGGTGCTGTTATGAGTATGCTGGTATGAGTGCAAAGCAGTTGTCTTGTTGCTTGCTCCTGCTCTACTTCTTCCCAACTCACTGGGGTCTGTTGGCATGGGGGGTTTGGTCTCATATGTCACCCCATCACAGCCCAGTATTTTCTTTTCTACTGCCATTGAAAATATTCTAAAACTCCTAATGCATCTCTTTGCCTTAAAAAAATGTTTTGAACATGCATGTACAAAACATTGGATGAACACTGGATACTGAACCAACCACAAGTGCACCCATTGGTACAGTTGTGTCTTTGGCTGATGAATATTCCTCCAGCTCAATGATGGGTCTTTTTCTATTGGGGTCTTTGGTGAACAACATCAGTTCACACTAGCTGAAAATCAAGAACATTTGCTAAAGATTAAATAGGTGGGAGAGGATATTATATCCTCTAAATTCTGAATTATTCAGGAGTCAGACAGCCAAATGCAACACTTGGCTGATAAACAGGACACTTTGGGAAGTCCTCTACTTCGGGTCTGCCCATGACAGACAGTACTATAGAAAGCATAATAAAATTTCATTTTTTAGGCATCTGACAAGTGAGCCCTTACAATTTTGTTTCAAGGGGTTAAAGCATCTTTCCTGGCTGCTTTCACCTCCTCTCTGTCTGACTCCACCACACATGGCAGAACTGGCAAGACATAATGTACATCTGCACCTCCCTGCTCCCAGCCACAGCACAGAGTCTGCACTTCCAACACTGGTGCTGGTTTGTACCTTGTGCAAGGTGCTGCCAAGTTGTGGGCAGGTTATTATTGGGCTGCCATTGTTACCAAGAAGAGAGATACCTACACATAG
This sequence comes from Acanthisitta chloris, assembly GCF_000695815.1. NCBI lineage: Eukaryota > Metazoa > Chordata > Aves > Passeriformes > Acanthisittidae > Acanthisitta > Acanthisitta chloris. Next base: position 1,147 of record NW_008685075.1, on the reverse strand, counting down.
GTTAATTAAATACCTAATGCATACTGACTGCATGCATGGAAATACATACTTGCATAGACATACCCCTGCACTGGTGAAGCAATGAAGATAAGCTAAACAAGCAAATGAGATTATTGGGTTTTTGCATAAAATATCCCCATTTCTGGACTTGCAGCTTCAACAGGCATGTGCACAAGTACTTGTGCAATCCAGTCCTTCATTCAGAGAGATTGTAGGAGGCATTGCTTAGGAAAGCAGAGTTTGTGCAAGCGACACATTGCCTCAGCATCACAGCTTTAGTCATGCTGTTTAGGATTCAGTGGTGACAAAAGCTAAATTCTCCCTTCAATATTAAATATAACTCTGCTTAAATGTGGAAAAGTAGTGCCAATTTCTTAAGCGAGAGCTGAAGTGAAGCTTCATTTTTTCTCGTGATGATTTTAGAAAATTACCTAAAAGGTCACAGAGTTCTATTTAATTTTATTTTTATTTTCACTGTGTATTTAGCAACTCTAGCACTTAATCTTCTTTCATGTCACTGCAGATCCAGCAAGGTATAGTTTTGTCCCATCCCATCTGCCTGGAGAAACAGCTGGGAGGCCCCTGGAGAATGTGGCTTCCTTGGCCCTTTCAGTGCCAAAACAGGCACTTGAGTCAGGAAACGATTTGATCTCTGTCAATGGTTTTAAAAAGGAATTAAGCTTTGGAGGAACTAAAACCATAATATTTTGAATAACAATCATTAAAGCATGTTCTCTGAAGAAAGGCATGACTAGCACACGGAGAGTGCGACAGCACAGCATTCACACCTGTACTGCTCACAGTCACAGTCCGTTTCCAGCTGTGCTGGAGCCCTACCGAGAGGAATGATTCATCCCATAAGCGAGCTGAAGCAGAGAGAATCGCATTTTCGGTTGCCGGGTTTGCTGCCTGTAATACATCTCGGCCGTCTAGCAGAACCCTTTGGAACAAGTCCGGATGCAGAGTCCGTTTCTCATCCCCGTGGAAGACACCCAGCCCGTTCCTCTCCTCGCTCCTCCCGGCGCCTTTCAGCCCTGGCGAGAGCCGAACGAGCCGTGCTCGTACCCTCCCTCGACAAGGCTTCGCCGGGGGATGCTGGGGCGGGGGGAGAGGCATCTCCCTGCTCCCCGCGGTGGGACCAGCTGCG
>NW_008685074.1:0-6594 GCF_000695815.1 Acanthisitta chloris | reverse complement strand
ACCCGCACACACCACAGCGGGAACACAGCCGTTCTGTACCGATCACCCAGTTAGCACTTTGTGTACAAATAACACAAAAGAACTAGTTGCGAAATTGCTGAAGAAAATTCGTAACTCGTTTTTTTCTTTTTTTTTAACAGCATCTTTATCGATAAGGTAAATAACCAGAAAATCACCTCAGCAAGAAATGAAGTGCCGCTGTGGGCTTTTTTTTTTTGTCGTTGCAACCAAAATGTACATCAAGTCTTAAATAGAGTCTCCTGTTAAATCAGCCAGTTTTGGCTGGCAAACATATGGCAGACTTCAAAATTCATCCAAGACAAATAAGTGCTCAGAGCTGTAAATGTACCTCCTTCACTCTAGTTCCAGAGCTGACTATATACAAGATTACTCTGTACTACACAGTACCCCTAGAACACAGCATTCTTCCACATTTCCAAGACATACAAGTTATCTATACCTTTTTCTGCAAAAGCATACAGTTAGTCCATTGATTTGCTATTCACCTACTTCTAGTTCAGCTTCTATTCTAGCTTACAACCTACAGAGTTTCCCTTACGTGTTCTGACATCGTTGCTCTATAACTGGAGTCACTCCCCCTTACAACAGGAGCAACCCTTTCCCTCATTGTCACAGGCTTCTCAGCTACTGAAAAATAACTCACCAGTCAGTATCAGAGAAAACAGTGAAAAATCCACACCTAAAAAGAAATTCCAATTTTTCAGGGTGTTCCATTTACACACAGACAATTCAGTATCCTGGTAAGCAAAATGAAATAAACAACAGAGGCAACGTAGTAAAAGCTTACATAAACTGAATTATCAAGTTGGTGTGGAAATCCCCTGAGCTGGCAGTTAAGGACTTTCTTCAGTCTTTGTGACAGGAAAAAAATAAATCACAAGAACAGAGAAGGCAGAATTATACCATCAGTTTATGCTCACTGTCACAGTACCTACTGTGAGACAAACTTTTACAATGCAGTAACAAGCACAACCACCTACAATCCATACAGCAGGAACTACCTACTTTCACTTAACCTAAGAATGCAGCCCCACCAGTCCTTGGCACTGAGGATCCTGGATTTACATGTAGAGTTACCATCTGCATTATGGATGACGGCTATTTGTGAAACACTGCTCTCCACTGCAGCTGTTACTTGCACCTTCCTTACAAGTCACTTGCATCAGCCATACATACAGTCTCAGTGGGGATTAGGCTTTAGAGCTGGGCCTGCCCAGTTCTTCATGGAAATCTTTCTTCTAGAGGTTTCCAATTCACATTTCAGTATCTGAAGGCATCTTCCTACAAATTCAACTTTCATCCAGACAATGCTGCAGAAAGCAGGAATTGTATCTCAGATGTAAAAGCACCTCTCATTGACTATGATGAGATACTCAGCACAGCAGACTACTCGTTTCCTTCACCTGGGGAGCAGCAGTAGCCATGTCAGGGTGGCCAGTGTCGAACCTTCTGCTTAGTATTTATTGATGCCGAAGATCCGAACGCCGTGCAGCTGCGGCAGCTTGGGGATAAGCACAGTCAGGAGAGAGGTGGTGTTGAGGATAAAGTGTATGGGGTCATACTTGGTGTAGAAACTTGTCAGCAAGTACCTGCAGGAGAAAAAGGAGCACTCTTAGCTGATGGAACTAAAAAATAAACAAACATGGCAAAGTTGAAAAAAGTGCTTTAGTGATCAGTAAGATTTACTGGCTAATGACTGATTTATTCCTGTATTAAGCATCTCACCTGAGGTTCTAGGATATCTACAGCAAAATTACAGTCTAAGTCAGTTCTTCCCATACTTCTCAAGGTGCTAAAAAAACCCTCTCAGCTAGTATTTTCCTCCAGCACTTCTCCTCACCCCTCATGCCAGAGTTTGACCTCTGCAGCTCTAAGCCTGGTTCATAATACAAATTTGAAATAGTGTAAGATCCGCTGCCAAAATCCTTGCAGTTCCGCTACACCAGCAAGCTCAGTGACAAAGCATTTGACATTTTTCAGTGCAAAAATGATTGATGCTGAGCACATCTGTGACTGGTGTGATTTTAAAATGTTTCCTGTCTGGCAGATGTTTCCAGCACATTTTTCTTTCAAGCTAGTTCACAGTCTCATCATCTAAAAGAATTAAGAAATGTGTCTCAGAAAATCCAATTCACTACCAACTTCTTTATGCTTTGAGCCAGTAATTTTATCCTGTTCTTTGCAAAAACTCATCAAAGAAATGAGGCAATCAGATTGTTGGGGTTTTTTTCCCCAGTAAAACAGAGATGTTTATTCATTTACTTAGGCATTATTAATGCATCAAGAGAACCAATACATGAGTGTTATGAATGCAAAATTCCCACTGTGAAGTGGGAAACTATCTTTGAAGAAAGGTTTTTTTTGACGAGTTACATATACTTTTTCAGTTTCTATCCTTCATGAGCCAACTTTCTAAACAGGACACTGGATCTTCCCTTCCTCCTCCTGCCCCCTGACATGCAAATGGGTAACTTTCTTTAGGGAAAACCAGGAAGACTTTTGGAGTTGCATATTAAATACCTACCTGATTGCCTTTAGTTACACAACCATACTTTTGTCAACAGAGACAGGGGTGTAGAATTTCTGAGCCATTTACATAACTAGTGTAAACAGGAGACAGTATGTACAAAGCAAACCTGACACTGGACCCCATTCACTGCCACACAGTTGCAAAATGGTTAATAAATGCTGTCACCAAGGCAATTAGTTTAGATTTTCAATATTTACAAACTTCACAATCACTTAAAAAACTTAAAAGTAAATTTTCTTTGTAATGTTTTTATTCTAACCAGCCCCATTAATAACTGTTTACGAACTTTGACTTCAGTATGTGGAGTGTCAAAAGCAGCAGCAAGAAAGCCTGTTGATTACATGGCCTGAAATATATACTCCCTACCTCTGTGATGTAGAAATAAACAAACAAGCAAGCAAAAAAAAAGAGAGAAAATGCTTTTAGAATGTGAATTGCAACCCGTTATGTTGCAGCTTGTGAAACCATAGTTTTATGATTCAATGAATCTGTAATACAGTTTTGAACTCACAGAATTATAGGAGAGATTGTGAAGAACTTTCTTGAAGATGTGAACTGTACTCCATAATCCAGTTGCTCCCAGTGTGTTAGTAGCCTAGCTTTCCCCTGATCAGGTGTTTCAAAAGGAGTTCCCTTTACTGCATGCAAAAACACATACATTCCCTGGGGAAAATAAAAAGTGAACACAGAGGCACTTTTAGCTATATTTTTTTTAGAATTGTTACATTGTTCAATGCATTGTGAAAAGGAAGAAAGTGAGTGAATTCTCACTCAGAAGAGCTGCTAGCCTGTGATGACAAATTAGCCAAGGGGAAGGCAGAGACAAGATTTGCCTGAGATTGTGCAGTCAGTGGCACAGTCAAAGTCAAAGTCCATGTGACATCCAATCCACTCCCTTCCCTTCTACATTGTATGGCAAAAAATTCCATGAAATCAACAGTATTTGAACAAGCACTGGAACAAGTCTGGGGCAGCTGATTTATATTGCCACCTTCCTAACATGGGAAAAACTACCCATGAATAGAGGCAATATCACAAGGCCTGAAAGCTTTCTCAGCCTCACACCAGCTTCAAATCCTTAGGAGCTGACTGCAGCAATCTGTTGAACACCATCTGCCCATATCTTTGCAGCTTCTCCTTAACCATGCTGGACTTTGTGCCTGTTTCTGTTTGACAGAATGATGTCTGGTCTGTTCAGAAAGATCAGTTTGGGCCCAGTGGTTTTAGACAGGGGAGTTTGCCCTTTTCTACTTTAAAAGCATTTGTTTTCCAGCAGGGAGAACACACCAATTCCAAGCAAGGGTCTCTATCAGAAAATATCAGACTTCCTTTACTTTCTTTCAGGTTCTTAGGCATATACCAAAATTGTAATAGAAAGCTTTACATAGAAAAAAAATCACATTCTTCCAAATTCTTATAATGGAGGTGAAATTTCAGCAAGACATTTCATGTTTTCTTCCACCCTTTTCTGGAACAGCCTCCAGACCAGATGTCTATGAACCTAAGACAATTGATTTGCTTAATTAATTTTTTGATTTGTGACACTTGCAGTGTATCGGTCTTAATAACCAAAAAGAGACTTTTAGGACAGATCCAAATCCTTACAACACGTTTTATTTCACGCTGGTACTTGCAGAAAGGACCACTAAAAATGCTTTCAAGACCAGCTAAGATTTCCATTAGTGGAAAGCCAAGATTTTATTATTTGTCAAAACATTCAAGGATTTGTGCCACTTAAATGGTGAAATATCCAAAAGTGCAGTTTATACTCATCTTCTACTGTTCCACTACAAAACTTGCCAGTGCATGCTCCCATCCCTGTTGCCATTACAGCTACTTGCAATGAATTCAGTAAGGCATTTGGGAAATATTTGGTAATACCTGTCTCTGCCAACATTTTCCCATGTCAGGCATGTCTGATGCTGTCAGAGATAACATACAAAATGCTCTAATGGTGATTACTATTTCACTAGTACCTTTAAACCTATCTACAAAAGGTAAAAATTAAAGTTTTACACGATTCAAAAGAGTATTATCCCTCCTCAGTCTTTGAAGTAAACTGTAATTTTCCTAAATAAGCAAGGAGCTTTGCTGTTCATCTTAGAAAGCTTAGCAACCCTGAAGTATGATGTAAATTGCTGGATTATGGCCCTCTTTGCTCTAAGCATGGCAGGACCAATATGCATACTTGCATTACTTTAAATGATTACTGTAAAATTCCACCCTGAGGAGAGGACACAGAAAGATTTTGAAGGTCATCAGCTTCCAAAATCTTTTGCATACAAAAGACATCATGCAAATCACGATCCACTGAATAACAAATGGTTTCAGGGCTGGGGTCAGAGTAGTCCAGTTTTTCCCACCGCTTTCAAGCAAGATGTCTCTTATGTCATGTATAGTGACAAAGTTGTATGCTGAAGTCATTCTGAGCTACAGTTTGCCTAGCTTGGCCAGAAATCAAAGCAGGAAGAAAAAGAACACAAATGTTTCTGTCCAAGGAAACAAGTGAAGTGCTGAAGTTAAACATTTTGGGACACTAACAGATTTATGCATTAAAAATAGTAGATAATATCCAATAATTAAAAATGTGGCATGTTTTATGGATTCAGCACAGCTCTCTAATAATACACTGTAAAAATTGGTTGGCAGGATGGTTTCATGTCTGCACCATTCTAGCTTAATTAAATGCCTTTCAAAAGGATACGTGAACTATGCAAGGAATCATACAGTGATCCTGTGTCACTCTCCTCCCCAAAACAGCCAATCACTTGTGGATGAGCCAAGCAGAGGTGCTGTTTTGCCTCCCAGGATTTCATGATCCATCCGGCCTGGCTATATTTTTCACCTCTCTTGCTATGAAAAATAAGTAACATATGAACAACTTTTCCAATTCTGTTAGAGAAGAAGGTACTCACCAGGTTGTGAATGACATTTGTGAGAGTCCAGGCGACAGGGACACTAAAGAAAGGAATGCTGAGCAGGACAATGTGCAGCATGACGACTCCCAGCACATATGTCAACCACATGCCACGGCTGTTCATCACCCGAGTGTTTGGGTTGACCTCGCTGTGGGCAACTCCTACGTTCATTTTTACCCTATAAAACAGATCTGTTGGAAGATTGAGACTACTGTTACACAGGAGTGTTTAACATAATGCAGTTTTCAAGTTTGGGGAAGGTCTGGTTTAAACAAGCAGGTCTGGAAAGAACATAGTGCATGAGCCAAGACAGGCCTCAAGATCTTCAAACTATGGTTTAAGGATAAGTCAGTACAAAGCGGCAGTTGGCAAATGTTTGTTCAAAAAAAGGGCAAAGAAATACAACTCATATAGAAGGGACATGCAAAAAAAAAAAGTAAGCTGTGTTGTTAGAAGCTGAAGTTGCAAACCTGTAAGAAACTGAGCTTGTAACATTTGCCCTATTAATTACTTTCTCTGTTATAGTATCCATACTTCTTTCCACTTCCCACATCAATTTTCCTCCTGTTTCTTGTTCATGTGAAGGTCAGTGAAGAAATCTGCATACACCAACTACCCAGCCACCTACTGCTAGGAGGGATGGCCAAGGCCCAGTTTACGCCTGTTTTTCTTGCAGCAGAGTGCAGGTTTCAGATCTTTCTCCCCTACCCATCTGTTAGTTTTCAGGCTGACATTTCCAGCTTTCAAATCTGCCTGAAATTAGCCAACGGGTTCAAAAGTTTTCTAAGTGACAGACATGCAGAGATACACCGGACAATTCCATACGCCAATTTATTCAGAAAATGGACAGACCTTACTGATAGTGACACTCTCATCCTGTTGCAGTAAAACTGGCAATGCTAGTCAGGCGATCTGTGAGACTATATTGATTTATGGGGCTGGAATGGAGATTTTTTAACTTTCACCTGGATCAAGACTACCAAGGCTCTGTTTAGCCAGCAAAAGCAGCTTGCTGTCGGTAGGGAGTTTGTTTCTGCCACTCTCCGAGTGCCGTACAGCACTATCAAACACTCGGGCGTTCGGCAACGTTAGCAGCTGCGGGATAAAGACAAATGCGGGGCCACT
>NW_008685073.1:0-4372 GCF_000695815.1 Acanthisitta chloris | reverse complement strand
CGTCCCGCCCCGGGCAGGTCTCCCCTCCTGATCCACCAGAGTCCGTAAACAGAAATCTTGTTTTCTGATGAAAACCCAACCAAACCAGCCCTGCCCAACACAAGGTCTGGATTTTTCGGCAGTGCCGCGTGTGGCTCCAGCCCCGTGTGGTCAGAACCACGAAGCACCTGCGGCGCAGGAGCAATGCTAATGATCCACTGAGCTCTCCAGGACCAGAGACCGAGAAGCATTAGAGGCTTTCCCTCCCGACAGAGCTAACCAAATAACCTTCACAAACACGTGTTCACTATCTCTGCCAAAGAAACTTCATTAATACACCTGTGTGAACAAACTATGAATTAGCAAACCCATTTTTCCAATCAGGGTCAGCAGCTGTTGGCACTTCTGTTTGATGGAGGTTCCAGAGCTGTTTTATGTAAATGCAAGACACTGTTAGAAGCATTCTAACAATTAATTTGAATAAATTACAGAAGGGAATGATTCAAGGAAAATTCTTAACATTAATTAATACTAACAGCTGAACTGGATCTTGAATCACTCATGTCATGTCCCATTGCAGTAAAGACCAGATATTCAAATGCAAGCCCAGGATGTGATGGCTTGCTCCTAAGAAAGAAGACAGGTATTTTCTTGATGAAGAGTTTCAGAAACTTCTTACTCAAAGGCATCAGGCTGAAAACAATGCACTATTCAAACCCTCAAAACAGAACTTAACAGCAAATGGACTGGGTGCTGAAGCTTCTGCTTAGAGATAACAGTATCAAACAGATCATAAGTCAGCACTTGTGGTGTCAGTGAATTATGAATTACAAGATGCCACTAAAAGACACAAGTCCTGGTGGTACAGGGGAGCATGTTGTAAGCATTAGGAGCAAAACTGTAACCACCACAAACAGCCGTAACAACAGCTACCAAGAAACTGAAACATCATGGCAAAATAACCCATTGGACTTGTAAGTGCTAATATTTTAATTCAAAATTTATGCCTTTTTCACAGAACACTGTCTGGACCTTTACTCCAGGCAGTGTTCTACAGTTGCCTGGGAAGCACATACTAAAACCCACCAAAAAAAGAGAATCAATTTAAAAAACCAATATGCATCCAATATCTTTCAAGTTCATTTATATTTGTTTTTCATGTACAAGATCAAAGAAATAATAAAAAAAACCCAGAATCAAACCCTGGATACAACAGTTTGATCTGATTGCTTTTGATACATATGATCTATTGCAAAGTACTACAAATTAAAAACAAATGCTCACACATGTCATATAACAAAATGAACAAAGTAAATAAAATAGTTAAAGAACTAGCATGTACATGGATGTATATATTAGAAAACAAGTTTATTTGAACACCCACCCATATTTTTCTGTAATTAAAATAGACATTTAAATTCTTCCCTTCCCCCAAACAGCATTTGTTGTCATAAAGTCAAACCCAATCCCTCCCCAAGTTACATTCTAACAGTATTACCAGAATACAACTGTAATTAACAACGTCCCATTACTTCTGTATGGCCAAGACTTATATATGCCACCCTCAGGCACATGTTCCCGGCTACAGAAAAACTGTCCCGCTGGCACCTTGGTTGTATTGATACTACAAGTAGACAGTGTACATTTACTACAGTAAACGTTCAAAACCTGAAATAGTCCAGTGAAATACTGTCAGCAACAAATCCAGTTCCATATTACATATGCACTGAATACTGAAAAGTTCTGCCCTAAGCCTGTTTAAAGCCAGAAACTTTCTGAAAAAAAGAGAACTTTGAAGAACAGGTTTTGTTGTCGCTGCACTTTGTGTGGTACATCCTCTCCATTACAAAAGTGAAAGACTGACAGCATAAAGAATCACTTTTAACTTCACCATGGTTTGCATCACGACTGAGTAGAGATCTGACCTCAGATTCTGGTAGCTGTGCTAGCCCAAGATGTTGTTCTGCACAGCACCCTCCTGTTTCAGATCTACTGCTGGTTTACTGCAGAGTAACATGGAAACAGTTTATGATTGCTTCAGTTTTAAGGCCTTTGCACCAAGACGCTCAAGCACCAGAAACACCAATGAAAAAGGCATCAAGCTTGCAGCTTCACAATTCTGCTAAATACCTGCTGTGATTTCACCAGAAAGCTGCACCGATTTTCCTTGTAGTGTGCGGCTGGGCAGGGACCAGCACGAGCTAACTCACAGCAGCCAAGAGCCCAACCTGCTTGGAAGAGCTTTTCTTATGACAAACTTGCATGTTCAATAGAGCAGATTTACTAGCAAATGAACATAAGCTGTTGATGAGCTGTCCTGGGTCACACCAGCACTTGGATCCACAGCTGCTGCAGGTCACCCCAGCACCAACGGCTGTTGGCTCCTTACACCAACCGAGCAGTGCTGTGACCTGGCCTTGCCAACTGGCCAAAACATCTCCAGTTCTCTACCAACATCAGTCACGGCACTAAAGAACAAAGCCTTAGGACCATCTGTTTTTCATTTAGGCTGACAACCTGGAAGAAATCCTTAAAAGAGAGATATTAAACCTAATGACTAATATTGCCAGCCCTGCCCGGTCCCCTGTTTGTTGAAATTTGTGCTGTGTCTACAGCTAGCACTAGCAAAAATAATTTAAAAAAACCCCAACTAATAACCCCTCCAAAAGAATAAAAGAAACACAATGCCCATTCAGTAATTAAACTCTGTGCAGACACAACTCTGCTGTCACATCTCTTTTTCTATTAAAAACCCCAACCACTTAAAAAAGCTACTTTTCCCTAGGTAATAAAACTTCACGACTGTAGGTCTCTGCCTTCCATCTTTTTTCAAGATTTCAGTGTGTGTGCTTTGTATTTCCCACCCTCTGACACCACGTGCACTCAGCAGGTCATCATGGACAGGGTCGTTTACTGCACTGAGTGCTGCCCTTAGGTTTCTCACTGAACACCACAGATTTGTTTGCTATGTATCTCTGTCTGCAGCCAACCTTCCCAACAAGGATCTACATGTATTACCTCATCATTTGTCTTCCAAACCTACTCTGTATTCCCACCACTTCATCTCTGTCCTTTTCACCTACCTTCACCCCACCAGATGGAAAGTCTTTAGCAATCGATATTTTGGTGCATCAGTAAGATCTTAAGTGTTATCAGACCTGGCAAACACACATTTACACTTAGTGCTACATCTCCTCTCTATACATAGCCTGGATTAAGCTTAGAGAAAAGTTTTAATGCTTCATAAAAAGACATATTTTTCAATATAAAAACCTTAAATTCATAAATACAATAATTGCAAAATATTTAAGAACTTTCAGGACTTCATTTGCATTTCAGGGGAACTGCAAGCTTAACATCCTTGATGCCTTCTCAGTCCCAAACCTCAGATCAGGAAGTGTTTGTAGGATACACAATAGGTAGAAACACAGAACACACACCTCGTGCCCTCTGCACTGGTTGCAGTAAGTGACAGACAGAAGGAAGCAGCTTTACCAGAGTCCCAGTGCTGCTTCAGCAGTGCCCAATAAAGTCACCATCTTCTTTCATGTATACAACTACATGTATTTGACACTGTCAGTTAAAAACATTACTGAAAACAGTATGAGCAAGGGGTTTTCCCCACCACATGCAACATTAACAAGTCGTGACACATTTTCCAGACCTGATTTTAAAAGCATATTTTTGCACTTGAGATACTTGCACAGATTTTCTATCTATAAAAAAATTGTTTGTTCATGTGTTAGGTTACAAAATTGTAGTGCTTGATATAATAAACATAAAAATCTAAGAGTTTTTTTAAAATGCTTGTTTATAATACATTGCTTTGTTTTTAAAAAGCAGCAGTCAGTACCAGCCTGGTTCACTGTGCAACAATATTGTAGTGTCAAAGTGTTGCTAAACAATTCTGGTACTTTCAGATTGGAAGTACTTATTTTCTCAAAACTATACAGCAATATACTGAAAAAAAAAAGAAACTGCTATAGTGTTGTTTGTGCCTTTACAAATAGATAATAAGAGTTATTATTGCTGATATGGATCAGATTTAATCTGTATTCCATACAGCACAGTTAGTTACTAAGAGCTAAAAAAAAGCTCAAAAAAAAAGTTTTTAAAGCTTAAGTAGGTTGATAAAAAAAAGTTTCTGATACTATTGTCATAAACATAGCAATAAAACTGCTCTCATGGCCTGATGCTGTGCATGTTTTTTTGAACCATGTGACCTAGTAGTTAGATTTTGTGATTCACAAAAGGTCTGTGATGTCAGTCAGGGACATGCACAAACACCAGGCTCTTTCTGAGCTGAAAGTGAAACAGTTCTGCCTGGTCTGAAAAGGTTAAGAAGCACACAGATATGTAAAGTAGTGTGTTTTCTGAAGAAAGATATATGCAT
>NW_008685072.1:0-8231 GCF_000695815.1 Acanthisitta chloris | reverse complement strand
ATATATATATATACATACACATATATTTATATATACACACGCATATTTAGAGACACACACATGCACCCCCAAGTCTTGCAGCTAGCACATATTACAACTGAAGTAATCACTTCTGGAAAAATATATTAAAATTAAGAATGAGAAGACAGCACTCATGCTATATCCCAAATTTCAAGAAGCTGAGTGAAGTCAGAGAAAGAAAACTGCAAATCAAACCGCGGATCTGACCTCATAAAAACTTTTGTTCAAAAAGTCATTCTTAGACGATGCAAACATACATCTCTGTACATGTGTACATGTATACACGTATAATATGATATACTAAATACTTTGTTTCAAGATTTTAGACTAAAATTAAATTTCAAGCACCAGTGCATATGTTTCTCCAAAAACTGTCATTGGAAAAATACTGAAAGTTGAAACATAAATAATAATCTGAAACAACGTAAGATTTTAACAAAAACATTCTGAAACTACGCTGGATACAAAACTAGAACAGTCTCTACAAACTTACAGAAAAATAACTTTAAAATGGTCCAGATCCATAATGTACTTCGTACAGCTAACACTGTCTTATTTACCAGCTGTTACTAAAAACACTCTACTACCCTCACTCAACTGGTCTCTTGTTCTGTAATTAGTTAAGCGTCAGCCATGCACAGATTGCCATAAACACTATAAATACTACCCAACATTTAGAATCATTGAATCATTTAGAGTGTAAATGACCCTTAAGATCACTGAGTCCAACTGTAAACGTAACTCTGCCAACTCCACCACTAAATAATGTCCCTGATTTAAAGACAGGGCTAAAGATAGGCAATATCCAGCAACAGCCCGAATATGTTTGTAGTGGGTTTATAAACAGCCAAGGAGTGGGGAAAAAAGCCAGACCTCCCTTATGACTCAACAAGGAGTGCTGAGGACAGTCATTTTAGAACCGAGGCAAGAGAGTGACCTGAGCAGGTGGCATTGGATTATCACAGGCAGCACAAAGTAGGATTCTCGGTTGCAGATGGTCTGACTGCAGTGGAAGTCCCAGAGCTCAGAGCTCTTGAGAATGCCACATTAGCTCTTTGGGAACACTAAGTTTCAGCAACAGCTTTTACCATGACATGTAAACCAGCTTATTATAACAACTATATGAAAAAGACTGCACTCAATCTGAGCTGGGAAACTTGCTGCTAGGGTTTTCCTCCTATCAGGAAGGGAACCAACTTACATTTGAGCCAAAATACTCTAACATGATCTAGTTTTAGAAATAGAAATGCTTCCCAGATTCAGCCTGAGACATTCTGTTTCTTTTAATTATTTATTTTCCTTCACATTTGACATAAACCGCTTACCTGCAATTTTGACTGTGCACACAGGTAAACTTGAAGGACATCAACGGTGCTACGAATTCGAACCGAAGCCCTTTCTGGCTCAAAGTTTGGATTAATTAAATCAGTGAAAGGTTCATTTGTGACATCGTTTCCCAGTAATGAGTAGTAGAAGAAAAACTCAGGTTGCCGTTCAGGAAGCTTCATGGTACTAGGAACTAACTGAAAATCGTGCAGAAAATAACAATGTTATCTTACACTAACATAGAGTTACAGTAATTCTTAAGCATTAGTTTGGAAATTGGAGAGTTTAAAGTAATCTCAAACTATTAAGCAGCTGGACTAAATCCTAGCTTGCGCTACACAGAAGACAAGTTTTATATGAATACTGAAATTGAAGTACGAAAAAGCTAACTTAATTTACAAGCATAACAGTAACTTGCAAAATGACTGATTTTGAATTACCTTTAAGCCCTTAAATACAGCACCAAGGGCTGTAATTGACATACATTCAATCATGTCAAGCACTGTACAAATACTCAGAAATAAGCAGTGCCTTCACAAATATTTAACATGTAAATAAACAATTCAGATTATATACTGAATTCTTACAAAACTTATGCGATTGAAGACTGAAACAGACAGAAACATCATCCTGTACACAACTGCAACAGTGAGCTCAGTGCCTAAAAAGGTACAAGCCACCCCAAAAAAAACCACAATAAATTTACTTCTCAAGGTCCTGTAATTCTGACATAGAAAATTAGGTTCCCTGAAAAAAAGAAAGATGACAAGACTAAGGAGAGTTCATACACTATGAGTTCTGGATATGCTGTCTCGGACTTCCACAGTAAATTGGGTCTATCAGACAATGCATATCAGTGTGACACAGTACAGCATAAACGCAGCAGCTGAGGTCTAAAGCTGAAACAATCATTAGCATGGCACTTCATCCAAGCTAATAAGTCCTTCCCATCAGCAACATAGAAAACACATAAGATACATAAACCAGTAAAGTTTCTAAGCATTTCACCTTGTTTAAACTTCAGCACATGGGCACCACAATAAAGACTGGTATTATGCATAACACATTTCTGACACCATATTGCAATACAGAGGTATGTATTTCACAAGTGCATAATTTAAAGTAACTGCAGTTCAAGTGCTTCAAAAGAATTACAGTATTTCATCTGTAATTTGACATGTACTACATAAAGTCTTAAAATTTATGTATATTAATTCAATATGAGACAAGGCTACTCATTGCAAGAAACTTAAAAAAAACTCAGTAAGAAATCCTAACTAGAAATAAAGCATGAGACGCCATACAATACAAATGTAGGACAGTACTTCTTAGAAACTACACATATCAAGGAAACAGACCTGTTCCAACCGAGTGGCAAATGCAATGGTTACAGACAAGACAAAGTAGTCTCCACAATACTCGGCTGGTCCTATTTGATGATAGCCCTCTTCTTCATTCAAGACTGGTACAATACTTTTAGGATCTAGCCCAGAAACCAGGGCAAGTACTAAGAGAGAAGAAAAAACCCCATCATTAACTAGTTATCTTATTAACTGCTGCAGCAATCCAATATATAATTCTAATTTTACCTTTAATTATTGCATATGTGGAGAGAAAAATTACAAATACATGTATCATGATGCCTGGCTCCAAAGCATTGCAAAACACAAAAGAAGTCCCTAGGTATACCTAAGTATAGCTACAAAGAAATCCTGGAATTAATTTCTATTCACTGGGCACAGATGCTGTTTTGAATACTATGCTAGACAGAATTATAGTGCATATTTTTATTTAATGTTACAGTGAATAACCTTACAGTCACTGGAAGTTTATTTCATTAGGCCAGAATCTACCATGCTGTTTGTTTACTTTTACTCATAAAATGAAATGCAAGAGAGTAGTTGCATATGACAACCTGTTGAAACAAGTGGAATGTGCCATTCCACAGACCTTTGGAATGCTTCATTTAAAGATTTTTCATCTGAAGTGTTCTGTGCACACAACACTGTATTCTGGCTTACAGGTTTCTGCTCTATAGTGCCAATAATTCAGTACATTTCAAAGGCCCTCAGGTTACACCAAACAGAAACAAGGACACAGCATTTTGTGAACCTAAAGGTTCCATTTCTAACACTGGAAACTGACAATTTAGGTCAGTGAAGGAAAAAAAACCCAACAGTGCATGAATCCTCAAGGGAGACCTATCTGACAAGACAATAACTGGGTAACTTAGCTTTGTCACACCCAATTCCTGAAGCATTAACTTTCAAACTGCAAAAACCCAACACATTTGTTTTCCCATTACCTACACATGCTATTGACTAACTTTAGGTGAAGAAAGGAAGAAGTCAGCAAACTTGTTTGTAACCATTCTTCCACAGAAAACATGAGGTGGAAGACAGTGTTGGGTGAAGGCAGAAGGGTGCTCTTGTATTTTCTGCCCATGTCACAAGGGGTAGGAGAGCTTGCAGGCACAAAGACCATAAGCGCAAATTAATGAATCATTTACAGTAGTTCCTTGCCTCCTTTACAACCTTTACAGTATGAAAAGTTCCCTGTGTTTTGTTGTGAACCTGAAAGAATGAATGAAGCTACATAATTACACTGAAATGTAAACTGTCTTGCAATGCAGCAAAACTCACTGAAGTCTGGGCTAGAAATCTTGCAAAACACTCACTGCCACTGACCACTTCGTTTCTACGAAATCACAGCCACAGATCATAATGAGATAATGAATTTACAATTAGCGAAAACATATCCTCAGGGGAAGAATAAAAAGTATTGTGAAGTAAGTAAGAGAAAAATCTACTAGTTGTATCAGAGGCTCTTTTTTAGAAATTAAGTAGACAGGCTTTTGGGTGGGATATCAGGGGCAATGTAAATATGTTTTTATTTTGGGGGTCTGTTAAATCAAGTTTCTAAGTGGTTTTGTTTTCTTATAACTGCTAAATTGCTTTTAAAAAAATTACAAAAAAGTTACTGAAATGCACAGCACAAAGATGGCTACAGTGTTAGTATTTGAGGACCGATAGATTTCTGACATTTCACTAATTTTGTTTGAGAGAAATAAACAAAACAATTTGGAATTGAAATGAGTCCCAAGAATAACTAGATGTTACTGTAAACACTGAACAACAGGATGTGATTTAAGTACTGAATTATTAGAAGAAAAACCCATCAAAAAAAGATAAGCAAGCCAACTCAAGAAATGAAACATTTTACTACTTTACAAATCCAAGCCCAAACTACCAAAACTTTACATTCTGTAAAAGAGCTGTTTTCTTATTTCTTTAATTACATAACTTGCTAAAGCCCAGGAACACAAGTAAAATGTCCATGGGAGTTAACTATGAGTCCCTGATTCCCATTTTAAAGATCCGCAATAAAAAACATCCTTGAAAAATGTATCACCACAAGGTACATTAATCAGTGGCAAAGGATTTGCATTGGAGCTGTTGTGACATTAAAATGTGAGACTCAAAACAACACATTTGCAATAAGCAATATGTTTTTCTGGCACATGAACATTCTAAATTCTAACAGAGTCATATTACGTTACTTACCCTTCCCTTCTCTAGGGGGTGCCTCCTTTGCTTTAAAATGATCAACCCGTGCTTTTGAATCAGTCTCCAATGCAACACCTACTTGTATTTCAGGTTTAAATTTGGTGCACTTGATGCTCAGCAAAGGATACCATTTGGGTGCCTACATAATCAAAAACACAAAGCCAAAAGCATTCATAAAATCCAGAAAAACTGATGCAATATTATTACAGAGAGCTCAGACTTGCTCTGTACATTTCTACTTGATCATCTACAGAAATACACCTTGGCTTTTATTCCTAAAAGTTTGTTATATCTTGAGTACACTATTATACTGAAAGTTTCTATAGAAAGGTTCCTGTAATACTAACCAAACATACTCTTTTCCAAAGTTTTCTACAGCAAAAAAAGTTAAGTAGACGAATATTCCATAAATCTTCACTAGAAGAGAAAATCTTCATGATCTCAACTGAAAATGCACAGTAACATGTATAGCAACTTCTTCAAAAATTGATATAAAAATAAAACACCAGGATCCTGTTATGACCTTGATCACAGTTACGTTTTGATCAAGCTCAACTCAGAGTGTTAGCTAATTAAACTTAAAGAACCAATTGTATTATGCTTACTCTATGCTCTATAAATGGGCTATAAGTGATTGCCTAATACATCTTTCGCAGAGGCCTGTTACAATAAAACTACTTTAGACTTGATTTGATGAAGACTCAATATCCATAAATTTTTCCAGGTGATTAAATAATGAAATTGTGTAGGATTATTGCCTGCAAGTGTTTCAAATCTTGACTTCAGAGGTAAACAAGATTAGCATATGAAGATCAGTGTTTTCATTAGTTCATGTTCTCAGAGTGAAGATCTCTCTCCTCCAAAAAAAAAAACAAAAACCAAACACCCCAACAAAAACACTCACACACGATCAGTTAGTCATACTCCAAAACAAGATGTGAAAGTTTAGCCTGTGCCTTAATTCCAATTGTACTATCTGTAACAGAACAGACTGTTGTCATAGCAAATTTTTAAAGTTTTACACTCCATAACATACCTGCTTCTTTTCCTGCGCAGCCCTTAAATCAAGCACAATATAACCTATATTCTCTTTGGCTGATGTTACAGAATCCAATGCAAAACACTGGAGTTTGATGGGCGTACGCTGCAGCCTGAAAGAGCATAGCAGTATAAACATGAAATGCAAAAGCTCTCTGCAATTCACAAAAATATAACTAGTTCCATTGAGTCAGAAACTGTATTTATACTGATCATCTAAAAACTCAACATTAAGTGAGAGAATGGTGTAATGTTGCAAGACAAGTGTACTTAAGTCTCACAGAGTCTTAAGTGCTATTAAAGACATTAGTGACAAAAATAATACAAACTTATCTGATACAAGAAATAAGCACAGCAGCTCACACAAAACTCAGATTTCACTTGTAAGGGCATCTTAAAAATAGGACTTATGGCGAAGCTTTTTGTGTACAGCACCCAACAGTACAGAGATAGATACAGATCAGGCACAGATGCGGTGCCTAGCACACAGTACACGCAGGTGTCTTGTGTCAAACATCAAACATAACATGGCCTTTTTAACTTCTTTGAAAGTATGGCTGTACTATTTTAATCTGCCAGTTAAAACCAAATGACAATTATGAAAATGTTCAATTTCTCAGCTCTTCTTCTTAACCTTTTCAAAAATACTTCACAAAGGCTTTTCAGGCTTGAAGTTAATTTTCTGTCACATAATTATATGACACATACATATATGTGTATATGTACATATACAAATATACATAGGAAAGCTTGAATTCAATGTCTGAATTATAGCATTACTAGTTTGCACAAAGTTCTTGTGGGTTTTTTTTAATAGTGTAAAAACATACCCTCTAGAATTCATAAATAATTAAAAGAATTTTTAAACATCACTTATCTTGCCATGTTCTACCTTTTTCTGTTGTGGCAACATTATGGAACATGAAAGCATAAGAAAGTTTCTAAAAACAATGCAGATGACAGTGAGACAAAAACTGTATTCCAGTAACTGCAAATACAAGAAAGCAAATTTTATCTCTAAATTCAATTTAACTGTTCAGCATTACCTGTGCTGATGAAGCACTTTTCTATCAAGTTCCCAAGCCAATTCTGTAGCAAATTCTGGCTGCTCGGTATGCTCTACAGGATCAGTAGCCAATTGTTCACCATCAAAAGTTGCTTCGACTATAAGCATGTGCTTAGGCCGTTTTGGAAAATAGCGCCCTGTAAAAGAGTGCAATTGTCATGTGCCACCAAAAAAGAAGAAACAACTCAGACTTATGCCTTAAACCATTTAGATAAAATTAATTTCCTGTATCACCTACCCTCCACTTACTCTAATGCTGTTCTACACATGAAAAAGACTTTCCACCGAGCAAAAGGAAGAAGAACATAACATGAAACGGACTATTTGTGAATCAAGACATTGTGTAACAAAGAAGCTAGGCAATTTGTATGACTTGAAAAACTTACGACTGGCTGTAAGAAAGCAGGTGAAAGAGATTGCTATGACTGTACTGCAGATCCTACATCAAAGTAACAGGTCCCACATCAAAGTAACTAAACATTATCTTACAAAAGTAGTGAATGGATTTTTTTCCAGACACCAAAATGTCACTAACACATTAGGAGAGTGCCTAAGGCTACGCATGATATGTCCTGGGTTCAACATCACCCTGTACCCTGATTAACAACTTAAATAATCGAAGGAAGAGACCACGATTTACTTGTATCACAGTGGACTACACACATGTCAGAGGACAGGATCTTACTGCAAAGCTCCTTTGGCAAACTACATAAATGGACAGACAGATCATAGGATATACTTAACAAAGAGAAAGCATTCGGCCAAAAAAAAAATCATCCAAACAACCCAAACCAGAAAAAGACACTGGAACAAACAATCCCCTCAGACTCACACAGTAATTACACCCCAGTAAGTAAAATCTGTAAAAATACAAGCAGAATGAAAACTAGCTACCTCTTCTAATCAGTCCTACAAAAAAAGCTTACAGCAGGTTACCAATAAGGGATAGAAACACCTGAATATTCCTTAAGAAAATAAAAACCAATCAAACAGGGAAGAATGGCTGCTTTCCTCGCTCATTTTCAATAATACGTGGAGGTATTACAACATATAATAAAGTCATACGCCGGCTGGGGGTATTATAATCTTTTAGCTAGCCATGTCCCCAGGTCTGTTAACATGCTGCAGGTTTAACAAACGCTGCTCGGCCTATCCCGCTCCCACAAGCACAGAAAACACACCCGGCGGCAGCGACGCCGCTCGCATTCCGTCCG
>NW_008685071.1:1095-2811 GCF_000695815.1 Acanthisitta chloris | reverse complement strand
CACTGACCCCTGAGGGACACCACTTCTTACTGGTGTCCATGTGTACAATGTTGACCACCACTCTTTGTGTGCAACCATCCAGCCAGTTCTTTTTCCACCAAGTGGTCCACCCATGAAATCCATGTCTCTCCAATTTAGAGACAAGGATGTTGTTCAGGACAGTATCAAACACCTTGCTTGAGTCCAGGTAGATGATATCAGTTGCTCTGCCCCATCTACAAATTCTGTGGCCACCAAATTCATCAGGCATTACTTGTCCCTGGTAAACACATGTTGGTTATTACCAATCACCTCTTTACTTTTCATGTGCCTAAGCATAGCTTCCAGGAGAATCTGCTCCATGATCTTGCCAGGTACAGACAAACTGACAGATCTGTAGTTCCCTGGTTTTTCTGCTTTCTCCTTTTTTTAAAACAATAAACCCTGGTTGATTAATTTTCCCACTTTGCATGATCAATGAGAGTTAGATTAGTGATTTTTGGGACACATAATTGCGCTTTAAGCAACTAGGCACAAGAAAAATCAAGGCTAGCTTAGTTTCTCACATTACCATTCACCTTTTTCACTCTCGATATGCTTCATAAACATTAATGATTACCTGTCAAAATGTAGCTTGTACAAGTGTGATGAAGATTAAATCAGACTGAAGAAAGATTGCAATTTGTGTTATTGTGAGCACTTAATACGACAAAGAGACAGTAGAAGGTATCTGAACATGTTTTACAGTGTATAAATGGACACCCTTGTGTTAAGTGACAATTTGTCAAAACACCTTAAGTAGTTTGTTGTTCTTTCTAGGACCCAAATGCAGAACTCCCATAATAAGATGGAAAATAGCTTAGCTTGAGAAACGGTACTTTATCCAAGGGAAAGGACATAAAAGCCAATGGTAACTTGTCTTTCCTTAAAGGAGAAAAAAAATAATTCTAGGCAGGTTCAAATCAGGGGCCTAAAGACCCACCAAGTTTAGTCAGCTTTAGATCTGTTCCTAAAATTAATTTTGCAGTTGTTTCTGTCTACCTTCCCCAAACTGGTCTGTGAAAAACAGCAAAGCAGGCACTCAGGCCACTCCAGACAGCTCCTCTTTGTGCATGCATGACTCACCTGGACACTGCTTGCACTGGTGGCAGAAGGAAAAAACAAAGCTGTTTTCTCTACCAAAATCATGCTAGCAGGGCACAAGAAAGTATTGTGATTTGGCCCTGTGTTCAGCCAGTGCAATTTCAAGAAGTATTTAACACAACAGCTATAGGAAAGGGCTAAGGGTTCCTGTTGTGGCAATATCCATGGCTCAGCCAGCCTTCAGAAGACACTCAGCAAACTGAGCATTCATAAGTAAACAATTTTATCCCTAATGTTTTTCAGAGGAATACTGTGAGTCCCTATGAGAGCAGAAACATCACAACACTACCCCCACAGGAATGCACTTGAAAAGCTCCAGCACAGTGGTTGTGAGTTCTACCCCTCCACATTAGAAACAGGCCACAATAATCACATCTACAACTTACAGAGAACTAATTCTGCTATCAGCACTGTCACTTCCCTCCCCCTCACTCACTACTTCCAGTGAAGACACTATGCTGTCCCAGAAGAACAGTTCTAGAAATTAATTCAAATATTTTAAAATGTAAAGATATTATGCTGGTTTTAGCTTCATAAAAAAAACCCTAAACAACAGCATGATACAGAACAAGGCACAGTAAGTGAGACCTTGCA
>NW_008685071.1:0-1079 GCF_000695815.1 Acanthisitta chloris | reverse complement strand
AGGAAGAGAAATACTCCTCTTATTCTCAGTCGCTGCAGCATCACACTACTAAGGAACTTGGGTAGGAAAAACTGCCAGTAGTTATCACAGCTTGTAAATTGCCTTGTTCAGTAATTGCTCTGCAAGCTAAGAAATTCTAAGTCCTCATTTTGGTCTTTGGCAGAGTTGATGCAAGCAAAAGCAGCACAGCTCTAGGGTAACACTGATTTATGAACATTTGGGCTATGTCTTTTAATTCTGTGACCCCATGAAAGCAGATCTGTAAACAGCTGCCCAAACTATGCACATTTCAAGGAAATTTTCCTTTCAATTAGCTTTAATTTGGTCTTACAGACAGGAGGGCAGTCATGGTGGGAGCATATCAGGAGCACTCCTAAAGTATCTCCAAGTTTCATGGGAATGTGGTTCACACAATATTTCAGAACAATACATCATTCAAGTTTACATATCTAGCAAAGAAGCCAAAAAAGTTCAGAAAACAGCTCAAAGCAAATAAGGGAGTGGGAAAAGAGAACTAGAAAAAGTGGTTGTAATTGTTTTATAGCTTGCTGGAAAGCAAAAAAAAAAATTGGTCACAAGTATGTGAGAAACTGGGCATGGATAAATTTCCAGAAAATAATTTATGTTATTCTGAAAAGACAGGTCTGAGTACAGATAAATTCTAAACAAGCCAGACCTGAGTAACAGCAGTTGTCCTTTTTATAGCATCTGTGCCAACTCCCTCATTACTTGTTTTAAATTGTTAATGATATGACAAGGCTGTTTAGTACTTTACTTGGATATAACAACGGCAGTAGCAAACTGATAAAGCTTAAGAGTAAAGCAGTTCATTAGCACTGGCAGCTTAGCCCGCAAACATCACAAGAAGGACTTAAATAAGAAATTGAATCCCTTTGCTCTTCAGCTGACGACAGCAGAGGACACAGGATACCAACAAATCAATCATATCAATCACTGACTTTGCTAAAACAGAGAAGAAGCAAGAGAAGTACAGACCTGACATAAAAATCTGTCAATACTGAGCCTGTCATCTCTACCACCAACGTAAGATGTCACCTCTCTTAAAATAAGAGGGAGGG
>NW_008685070.1:0-6225 GCF_000695815.1 Acanthisitta chloris | reverse complement strand
CTAGTGAGGAAGTGTCCCTGCCCATGACAGGGAGGCTTGGGACTAGGTGATCTGTAAGGTCCATTCCAACCCTTAAATTCTATGATTCTACAACTTGAATCTCTGCAGCTTGTCAGACACCTCACTACAGAACATGTCATGCTCACACATGGGTACACACTCCCCTCTACTGCAAGGGAAGTACTGCTGTTAAAGGATAGGAAAAGCAACAAAGAGCCTTTTAATCTGCCACCACGGTATTTGCTAGTTTATTTGTCAGCTTCTATGGTGTCCTGTGTAAAAATCTCCAGTAACCTAACCTAGTCACAACAGTCCTGGCTTTTACAGAGTTGGCCTGTTCAGAGATACATTTAGGCACAGTCATGATGCAGAATTAGATCTCCCCTATATGCCTTGGGAGACTCAAACGGTAGGAACCACAGTTCTTTACTGGATTCAGCTTTCTGTAACTCACCCACTTTCTGGCGATGAAAAATTTGCTCCCAGGTTATAGAAAAGTGTTTCAAAGTAGTCATTCTCTAGAGAAGCCTGGTAAATGGAAATTGTGAAAGGAAGAGAAATCCTTATGTTTCCCCTTGTTATACAGTACTTGGGATCACTATTTTATATTTCTCAGGATTTTTATGATCAAAAAAACCCTTTTTGATGCTAAAAATATTAGCACTTCATCACAAGGAGAAAATGTACTATTTTATCATAAATTAGTGTGAAGATTACATTATGGTTAGGGTTTTATAGATGGAAACATGGTGTGAAGCAACTGTGCCAGGCCAGTATCTGATTTTTGAGGTTAAACAATCATTTGACAGAAAAAACTACAAGATGAAAGGAAGTAAAACAATATGATAAAGATGAAAGATGATGCAACAAAAATACCATGAGGAAAGAAGTGAGCACGAAATAATAGCATTAGGACACAAGAAAATATGATGTGATGGAAAAGAATTAGCCTGATATGGTTCCTGATGCTGCTGTATAGGAAGAAGTGTTATGATGATATATTGCAGGAACGAAAAGCAATGTTAGATTATGGAGAATAGGACATGTAAATAGACAAAGCAGGAAAATGCTGCTATACACTGGAAAGAATATAAAGTGTTTTGATACTTCTATTTTAATGATCTCATTCTAATTCTATGGAGCTGAAGTCAATAGCAGTGTTCATATGGACACTTGTTAACTTAATTGAAACATTCATTTGATATAAATTGCATAAAGGTCTCATGAGGGACAGAGACAGCCAGGAGAATTTCCCTATGAACACTAAAGCCCTGCTCCTAGAGTTGTATGGTGGCAAGACTGGGCTTTAGGATCACGAGGGAGTGCAACACTTGGCCCCCACCTGCATGAGCAAAGAAAAGATGTACTTTGTTACTCTGTGATGTACACGCTGCTGGCTGGGTCCGGCAGAATAATATCCACTATCTCTGCTGTGGTTATATATTGCCATATTTAAACCAAGGTAAAATCACTGTGGTTTAGACAAATCTCTGTTTCAGATTGACTTTTAGGATGCTGTGATCTCTTTCTGTGGCAGGAAAGTAGGTTGCTGATATTCTTGGTTCATCTTTGCTCACGGAGGTAGAATTAGAGGCCTTGAGCCTCCTGCTGGTAGAACAAGCTCTCAATGTCTCACTGTTGAAATTCAATCTGATTTCTATCTTTTTCACTAAAAAGCTGTCAACAGAAAATAAGCAATTCCCATCAGAGTTACATTAGTTTGAGGTATATACATTTGGCTGATGGACGAAGAAAAACTCAAAGAAATTTAAATTGGTTTTTTATTTTCATTTGCATTTCCTAGTAAACCAAAGAAAAACATTAATGCAGGACATAACTATAACCCACCCAAAAGAAAAATATCAGAGAGAGAGAGAGGCTGATTCACAGTTAGATCACTAATAACTTCTTTTCTTACTCTGGCCCTGGGTTTGATTTTCTCCTCCTTATGCTGGCGCAACTCTGTCATCCTGGTTATTCTTTATCTCCTGAGGTGGAAGCAACAAGGCAGCACATATTTACAATGAAGAACACATAACTGAAATCGGAAGCTCTGTTTGCAGTATAGGATAATACAGGAGCTATCAGTAGCCAATGGGATTATTTTGATATGCCAAAAATGCAACTCTACTTTTCACACGTAGAATTGCAGCTTTCAAATGCAGAGACTATATAAAGTAGATTTCAGGTATATTTTCACATTTGTAAATCATGTTTTGAAATGTGATTTATATTTTCTTTATAAAGAAATATTTAAAAATATGTAATTTTGTCAACTTTTTCAAATGTCAAAAGAGTAGTGGGGTTTTTTTTGCACTGCAGTTTCTATGTTGCTCGGTTTCTCAAGGGAATGTTAAAAGTGGATGATTTGTAGTTTGGAGTTAAATCCATACTTTCTGGGAAATCTCCTACACCTTTCTCAGATCTTGGAGAATCACACCTGGACTGCATACTTTTCCCTCTTTTTTGACAGATATTCAAGCAACAGTGTTCTTCAGATTAGAATTCTGTGGTCATTAAAGATTTTCTATTTCTTTGTTACACATATTTATTTATAGGGGTTTTTCCTCTTGAGCAGTACAGTCCTGTTCCTGAGCGCTAGTATTTCTTTTCTCTCCCTGCCAGGCTACTGTGCTCAGTGCTAGCTCACTGAATAACAGTCTGATTTAGCTTTATTTATCTCCGCCAAAAAAGTTACTTTCTCCCTGTCCACACTGTCCTTCTTCTGGAGATCATTCCCTCAGAGCAAGAGAGGGAAGCAGGTGGTATCTCTGCTTTTTTGACACTGAAGTTCCCAACCTGGCTACTGACATAAACTGAACCTGACGGTGGGTGCAGTTAAGATGGCAGGGTGCAAACTCTTGCAGCTGAGCCTTTTCTCCAACTCTCATTCTGCTGGATTTGCCACGGGGTTGATAACCTCCTTACAGGGACAGAGAGTCCAGTGACAGGTACAGCCCCTGCCTGTAAAGCCCAAAGGAACCATGAAACCCAGACCTGATCTCTGAGAGTTGCCTATTTATTGTTTTCTCACAGATCTTTAGTCTTGCTCATTTTTTTGTTCTACTTGCATTCTTCAGAAGAACTTCAATCATAGTTCTTCCTTCCATAGCTTTCACTGCTCAGAATTATCTAGACAGCCCAATTAACTTCAATTTCATCATTCTTGTTTGCAATATAAAAGATGAATGAAAGAGAATGGTAGTGTTCCAGCTAAATATAAAAGTACAGCTGCAGTAGAGAGCATGAAATTCTTAAGAAAACTTGCAACAAGAATCCCAATGTGCTACTGAGCGTTTCGCTGTACAGGCCCTGGATTACACAATCTATGAACAGAGCAGCTGAAAAAACCCTCCAAAAGTGAAAAAAATAAATGAAATGAATGAAAAATATAGAGGAAATGATCAAAACATGACACTTTACTTGATGAGAGGGTGACAAAAGGCAAACACATGGCAAACCTGTGGCTTGTTCTCAATAGCTTCCTTAATGGGAGCTGCTTAGATATTTTAGTGCAGAACATTGTCTAAGGGGAAACATGGAAGAGAATACAGTGCAAGTAAAGACCTGACTATTAAACTCACTGCCTTCTCCCATGGGCTACATTTGATGCTTGTAATGCACCAGGGATATTTACTGTGCAGCATTTAATGGCACTTAAAATCATGCTTTCTCCCCATGGTATGTTGGGGAAGTGCCCACTGTATAATCGAAAACCTGTAGGAGAAGGAGATTTATCCACAGCTGCTAATAGCTTTCCTTTGCTCTCCCTGAGATTCTTTATTCATCCAAATGTATTGCTTTCTACCTGAAAAATATTCATCAGACTGGAAAGACACATTTGGAAGCTTCTTCCCAGGAGGGATTAAATGACCACAAATCTCTTAACTTTCAGGAAAAATTGTAAAACTCAGTAATTTATCCTTGGGTTTTTTTATAAGGAAATCATCAAGAGCAGAGGAAGTAAACAGAAATCCTTGATACTTACCTCACAAATGTTTAAGGCAGTCTATAACTGTAGAGACAAATAAACTAAAATTCTACATCCAGAAAAGTTTAAGTAAATTGAGATATTTCAGTGAGTTCTACTGTTTTTTCACGAGAACAGGTTAAGATTCAGAACAAGAATATATGAGATCCCAATTCAGGTCTGTGGTCTGTCCCAGAATGTGTGTGTGGCTTCAAGCAATTCCCTTTGAAGCACATTTGAAAGCTGCTTACATACCTAAAGAAACAAATAGAAGTGTGAGTATTTCAGGTAGGAAATAAACATCTTCATACATTTGAAAATCCCACTTGCCACCACAGCAGCCATTTGACTCTTTAAGTCTCCAACAGTGTATTAAAAAATCAGCTTTTAATCCCTCTTCACCTTAGTAAAATAGGAAGAGCAGCATTTTTATTCCTGTCTAGTCTAATCTGCAGCTTAAATCATCTTAAATCAGCTTAAAGCAGGGGTTCTCTTACTAACTAGAGCTATGTCCTCCAGCCTTCTCCATAAACAGCAGTGAATAACCACCTGCATACTCAGAGCTAGAGCCAGAATATTCCAACATCCCAGGGCTGCAATACAAAAGCTGGAGTCTAGTGAAAAAAAGTGAGCGATGTAGAAGGAAAAACAACTCCAGTCTGTGTTTGCATGGAAAAAAAGCACTTTGGTTCGGGGTGCTACCAGAAAGCTGAAGCTTAGAGAGGGATGAGAATGTTTTCCTTTGTGTGTGTAAAGAAAGACTGATGGAATGGCAGAAAACTCCCAGGCTTTGTTTTAAAGTTTCAGAAGAATTTCGATTCAGTTTCACACTGAAATCGAAGTATACTATGGAAAACCTTGCAGAAAATCCATGCAAAAATGAAAACAACAGCAATAACTGTCCCTGCTAACCCACAGCTTTCTTTTAATATCGGAGTACTGTGTATAGCCGTGGGTGGGCCACCACCACGGGGAGAAGGGAGGGCAGATCAGTCTTACAGCAGCCTAGAGGATGTGATTCGGGGGCCTGGGATGGACTCGCTGATGGTAGTGATGGCAAGGGAGTAAAATCTCCTTAACACCAGCAGTCCTCTCCCCCACACACAGCACAGCACAGCACAGCACAGCACAGCACAGCACAGCACAGGAAAACACACTCGTGGGACCAAAAAGCTTCTGATGGTGTTCAGAGCTGTGAGAAAACCTGAGTCCAGAAGAAAGAAAACACAGAAAGAAAATATTCTTAACCTGACAGACCTGAAAGTAGATAGAAAAGAGTATAGAAAATAAGATGTTACAGTAAACAAACTTATAAATATGAACAAAAACTGAGGAACGAAAGGGAAAGGAGGGTCTAAATCTTGCCTTGGTACAAAGCATTAGCAGTTGGGAATGTTGAACAGCTGGACTTACTGGGTCAGCTCTAGATGTCTGAAAAGCAAGGCTGTCCTTTGCTCATGACAAAAAGCACCACACTGGTATCGTTTTCTGTTACATTTTTCACTCGATTGCTGCTGCTGATCTCAAACCTTTACAGTCTCAGCCTCTTTACAGCCCAGTGATAAGAATCCCATCACCTGGCTATATGCTCCACATGCTGGGACTGCCATCTTCTCATTGCCTTGTCCAGCCAGCCAAAGCTCCACAGCAAATTCCTTTACTTTTGAGTATAGATGTCTCTCTCCTTCCTTACAACTCCAGATGTGGGTTCCAAAAACCTTTTTATGGTACCCTCATGGGTTTGATGAATATCTGAACAAGTCAGTGCTTCTATTCTCATAGCAACAAGGTGAAACTGAGGCACACTAATATTCCTTCATCATTTTACAGACTAAGAACAACAGCATAGACAGAAACTGGAAATTTGTCTGCAGGGTAAGGGTGAATATTCCTGAGCCCTGAACTGGTATAAAGACAGTTCTGTGCTCAAAACAACCGAGTTCTGTTACTCTGGGACTTCCAAATTGGGACAGGCTCATGCATGGGATCATAGGGAGCTGAATCAGCCTTTTCAAGGTCAGCAAGGCCCAATGGCAAGAATTCCTCTCAGAAACCAACTACCTTGTTTCTCAGAGAAGTTCTCCTCGAGTTGCAAAAATACAAAAAGATATAAAAGACACTTTCATTTCATGAAAATATTTTCCCTTTTCATTCTCACGTCTCAGTTCCTTCCAATATAATACTCTAAGCTGTAATTAATGAGAGACTTGTGCCATCATTTCAGAGTTTCACAGAATCATAGAATTTAAGAGTTG
>NW_008685069.1:0-4985 GCF_000695815.1 Acanthisitta chloris | reverse complement strand
TCGCCCCGCGATTCCCCGGTAAGCCTCCGCGCGCTGCCGAGGCTGTGCTGCGGCCCCGCGAGCTGCGGAGACTCCCTGGGCAGTTTTGGCAGGGTGGCGAGCGGCGGTAAATCCCTCCCTGCGCTCCGGGAAAGGCTTAGCTGTTTGCACAGTGAATTTGGGAACTGTCGTCTCCTGCCGTGAGTTGTTTCTGGGCAGAATCTCGGGCAGATCGTGTTTTCTCACCTCCTGTTCCCACCGCTGTTTTAAGAGACTGTTCTCCTGTTGAACTTTTTGTTCTCCACGTGTTTTTCTTACAGAGTCCTGGTTCGACTCACTGTTACCAGTATATCGGAAACGAGCAGACAGTGCTGAAGTAGTAGCTTTTTAGGTAGTGTTTTACTTTAGGAGTGATTCCGCGGGTATAAAAGCATTCTGGAGTTTATTGCCAGCATCTGAGCTGTGACCTGACGGCTGAAGAAAATAAAAAATACAGTCTCGTTATGGATGTAGTACATGTACTGCGTGTGTAGAGTAGGTTCGGAGCGATGGGATGAGTTCTCTTGGCTGCGCTGGTGCCGCTAGGAGTACCAGCACAGCGCGGGACTGGCAGAGCAGGTTCTGATCACTGCACAGCGTTTGTGTTGTGGCAGTTCAGGAATCCCAGCTGTAAATCACGTTAGACAAAGGGAAAGCCGGTCCTGGGCCTCTGGAGATGACACAGGTACAGCAAGCAGTTTGTAGGAGGAAGGAACAGAGGGTTCCAGTCGGTAACTGGCTTTATATATTTCATCTCTGTCAGAATACTTTTTCATTCTGAATTGAACCTTTCCTGATTATGGAATGACTTTGTAAGTAGTAGGAATAATGTTTGGTGTATGGTACACAGAATGTGTATTTCATGTATGGCATGACTAGACATTGAAAATCCTTGAACTGGGAGGTCAGAATACTTCCAACTGGAAGTGTACGAAATGGCTTGCATAAACTACTGAATTTATCATACAGTCTGTGATGGTGCAATAGGAATTAAGTGGTGCTTGCGTTGCTTGGAGTGTGCTGGTTGAGGCAACTGGGCATTCTGAGAGGAGCTCATTGCACTGCTTTGAAATAGCTCTTGTATTTGATGCTGGCATTATGTTACTTTTAAGTAGTAGCATTATTTCAAACCAGCATAATGAGATGAAAAGCATTTGGCGTGCACCCCTGTAAAAAAAGATTTTAGTGCTAAATTCAGGGCCTTGCTTGAAGGTATCTAGAAAATACCGTGTTCAGGCAGGGTGGCACACCGAGGAAAACACACCTCTGGGTTAAGGCTGTCAAAAAATCGTTTTTGTTGTGAAATGACAGTCAGAACAGCAGTTTCAACCACATTTGTCCACTTTTGGAAGGGAATGGTTTCTCAGCTTAGACATGGAAGCTCTGACAAAATGATCATGAGCTAAGTGGCCATAATAGATTGGACACTAATGAGATGAGTTACAGATTTGAACCTGAGCCTATTCTGTCTCACCTGATTGTCCTAACCAGCAAGTGATTTCAGTGTGGTTTCTGTGTATTTATTTAAAGAAAGAGAGTGCTTAAATATGCAGTTTGAATATACACATCCACAGAGGGTTTTTTTTGTTCAGTTGTGAAATACAACAGGAAAAATATAATTGCTCAGATTTTCATGAATATAATATCTTTTTGTCCAGTTCTGTAAAATGTGACAAAACAGCAACTTTCTCATCTGATTAGAAAAAAAAACTACCAACGCCACACATGGTCTGAGACCCGTTTGTGCAGCCTGTCAGTACTATCTCAAGTTTGTTCTGCCTGTTGGCTCGTTACTGTCTTTCTGGTTGTAGCCTAGCAAACCTCACTAAGCATGTTCTTTGTGTTTTTTCCACTTCATCTCTTCTTGCTACTGTTATTAAGATAATTGTAGCTAATGAACTCAGGAAAATATTACAATCCTGCACAAAATTAGAAATAGGTGAGGGTGCAGCTGATGATGCCTGGGATTATTGTGTTGTCATGTGTTGGCCACAACAGCAGCTGCTGGAGGCACTTGCCATTCTGAGGGCCAGACCTGCTGGTTTAAGACTCTGCCAAGTTCATGTGGAATGCAGTTTGCTGCATCTTTCTGGAAAAGATAACAAGTATTTTATTTTTTTTTTGCACAATAAGATGAAAAAAACATCCTGGCAAGCAGTAGCTCTCACCTTTGCACTTAGGTGTTAATACTCTCTCAGGTGTGTGTTTCATGTGGTGCCAAGCCTAGCTGTGATGTTCATTAGCTTCTTAGGGACCTTTCATAGCAATCAAATAAGCATTAACCTGTGTGTGTATGGCTATTCACACAGCCTTTTTGTGGAGAGATTGCTAATGTGTCCTGTAAGTGTATACAATCCTGGCCTGTCTGACTGGACTTGCAGAAGAGGAGGGTTGGATTACAGATTATAGGTTTTGTTGTTTTTCTAAATGTTTCGCTTTAAAATATCACTCTCCCTAATTCCTGGAAGTGTTAATGCAAACATTACATCTGTTTGGTCAGGGAAGGATTTTTCTCTTCCCTAAAATATGAGAGGTCATGAGAGCAATCTGTGCAGCCTCAAGTGTTGGCTTCAGATCTCAATTGTGGTGATGCTAGGTCTTGGCTACTGAGTGTAGCTCAAATCTGTGGTCATCACACTTTCCCTCAAAATTGCATGCTGGATATGCAGTACCATTTGGAGAAAGGCTTTGGTTTCTGCAGATCATGTTCTTTCTGACAAAACACCCAACCTGCTTTGAGTCAGAACACCTCTGGCTATCTCCAGTAGGAGTGTTTGAATACAGAAGGTTGGGTGTATCCACTGGAAAACAACTGAGGTTGTTTTAAGTTGCAGTAGGAACAAAAAATTACAAAAAAAATCTTTTGCTGTCTTGTGCTGTAGGAAGAGTATGACAGTTTTTTTTCTAATGGATGTAGCAAATATGTGTGGTTTTGCTTGGTTAGTATTAAATGGCATCTGGTATGCAATATATGTGGTATTGAATAAAAAGGGACATTGCTTCATTTATTTTTAGTTCAATTTTTAGTCTCAGCAGTGAAGCCTCACAGGTAAATGGCTTTAGGGGGCTTGACTTAACTGTGGTTTGGTTTTTTTTTGTGGATCATACCTAGAGATATACCTGTTTAATTCCAGACATGCTAAAAATGGCTAATTTCTTTCTAGAATGAATGTGTATTTAGGGTAAGGTGTCAAATCTTAACTTGAGTGGTTTCAGAAAGGTGGGAGAGCACTTGTCCCCAGCAGTGCGAGGCTGATGCCCCTGTTGACTCAGAGGCACAGGCACTATGCTAGCAAGCTGATTTTTTTCTGGTGCTTTTAGGCTTAAGCCACTCTCATCTGAGTTGATGGGAGAAGGAGTAAGTTCTGGAGTGAAAATACAAACTCTAAAATACAACATTTCTTTTGCAGCTGAGAGGTATCTGAAGTAGCTTTGTAAATCACCTAAAACTTTCTTTTTCCTCCCTCAGTGGAAATGGCTAAGGATTTGTCATCCTGAGTGTGTCTGGCAAGGAATGGCTGCTCCTCAAAGGTTTACCCGAGGGGAATGGGGCAGTGTGATCTCAGCCCATATGATGCTCAGTCTAAAACTGGGAGCGAAAGGTTCCTTGCAAACAGAAATTCTCTTGTCACATGAAGGGATATTCAGTGGACTTGAAATAAACTGATGTAAAACTTTTTTTTTTTTTTTCCCTTTTTTTTTTTTTTTTAAAAGTTTTGCTTTTGATACGGGTCTGTCAGTCTGCTTTCCTGAGATCATGGATTGTTTTGGATTGAGGTTTGAATAAGGTACAAAATGTTTGGAAAGACTGCAGGGTGCGTGGAATGTCAGCCTAGCTGTGGGGTTTGTTTTGAAGCAATTTAGTATGTCTGGGGTAAATGGGCTTTAGAGAAATTGTAGCAGTTGCTGTTTGTGTTGCAGTAGTTCATTGTGGATCAGTTCTCAGCTGAAATGCCTTTGTCTCAGGTGCTGTTTTATTAAGTGTAATAAAACAAAAGTGTCTATGCAACTACATTTATCTTAGAGCCTGAGAAATACCGTGTAGGAGGAGGGAAGACCAGATAATGTTAGTTTGGTGTTTTTATGGTATCAGCAGCTTAATGCCATCAGAGAAGCTTAATCTGAGCAAGTGCCCAGGCTTCCTATGTAGTCAGAGAGATGAATGACCTAGTGGTGGTACCCGAATGTATGGACATGACTCTGCTATGCTGGTCTGCTTTGGCATCAGGTGAAGGGACACAGCTGTCCTTACCTGTACCTGTGTGAGTCAAACGAGGGCTTCAGCCTTCCTGGAGAGAGCACTGAGTGTGCAGTGCTGCCCTGGCAGTGTCCTGGATGTCAGATACAAAGGGAAAGTTTGTCCTGTTTGTTAGGTCTAGACTGTAGATAAAAAGGCAGTGTGTCCTAATTAGGAGTTTTATTTAAGGAACATTAGCGATTTAGCACACCAGTCTAATTACCCGTAAGCTTCTTGCTAATTTTGCAATTAGTGCTGGAGCAAAACTTTTTATGAAAAATACACCCTTAAGGAGATCAGAACCACTAACTTGCAGTGCTTATGGGAAGCTTTATTTCTGTGACAATGTCTGGTAGGAAACAGAAGTACTTTTACATGATGGCAAAGGCAAAAAATGTGTCAAGTGTTTTCAAAAGGCTACTGTAGTCAGTTCTCACAGCCTAAAGGACTCTGTGGCATCAAATTCTGCTCAGATATTACCTAGTGGAGAAGGCATTCTTGAATCACTTTACATCAGGGTCATCTCTGGCCTTTAGAGGGTGAAGAGGAGGACTCGGGGTGTAGTCAGGGTATACTGGCTGCGTGCTCTCACAGTTTATAGCAGCCAAGGCAGCTTTCTATAAATGTAGATGGAGCAGCCATTGCTCTGAAATGTAGCATGGCCTTACAAGGATAAAGCTGTTCTTGTAGCCTGTTTCTAGGTAATTATAGAATCAACCGGGTTGGAAGA
>NW_008685068.1:0-2371 GCF_000695815.1 Acanthisitta chloris | reverse complement strand
GATCCTAAAACAATGGTCTGAAGCAATGGGTGCACCCATTTTCTTTTGTCATATTGAAACTATATGTAAATTTATAGCTGTTAGCCATCCAGTTACTTCCTGTGTATGTTGCCAGCATGTCCTTGAGAACAGCGGTTACGCTTAGACGGGCAACCAGAGATCTTGGCACCAGGAAGGACAGCAGCAAACTGGTGAATGGAGCTGGATGTACCACCCATAATTAAAACACACAGAAGACCTTTCTTTTTAAATGAGGCTACTTCTTCCCTCTTGTTGGGCTGCTACTTTTAGAAGTAGTAGCACTATATGTAAGCTAGTAGATAGAGTGTGACAGAGATTGCTCTCTGCTCCTAAGGAAAAGTGTTGTGGTAAGGCTTACACCTGTATGGTTAAAATATTTTCCTCCCCAAACCAGGGTGAATTAATCTATTCTGCCTCTTGTAAATGGCCATCTGATGAGCCCTTTGCCCTTGCTATTTCACAAGCTATTCCTGAGTGCCTGGCGTGTCAGGCACAAAATCTATGTGAGGAAGCCTGCTAACAATTGAACAGTATGGATAATGGCAAAATAAGGCTCAAATCTATGACTTGGCACTGTTCACTATACTACAGATGATGTAGAGACCTTCAACATCAAACTCTCTTGAATTAGAGAGATGGAGCTGCTGGTAGAGCCCTGCCTGGAATTGGACCTTCTCTCACGCTGAATCTTAGCAACAGTGTTTTGCCTTCTCCAGCCCAAACACTAAACTCTACCTCTGGAAAGTCTCTATACATTGAATATAAACTGTGGTGAATGATAGAATAAATAACAATTGAAAAGGAATTAAGATATTGCCACAGCAAAAATAGAGGAGATATTTTTATATATGATTAAAGTGATTAACTTCTAATTACATCTGAACATATTTAAAAAGAATCTAACTTGAACTTCAGTGTATTTTTTAAAAAAACCCAAAAAAGCAGTCACATAGGGAAGAAAATCAACAGATGGAACCTAAACCATAACATCAAAATGATCACTAAATCTGTTACTGCTTTCAGTACATTCCTTTGAGTGTCCAAAATATTGATTCAGGTATTAAGCACATTGGGTATTTAACATCCCCTTAGCATAAGTGCAATTAATAGCTTGAAAATCTTTTCTTTCTCTACCATTTCACATAGATGCATGCACCTCTTACACATCTTAGATCTTGCATCCTTATCAGTATTTCTTGCAGATATTTCACTTATATTTGATTAATTTATATTAAAACGTAGCAACTTCTTGTTGCATTTGTCTTCTGAGTTCTCCATTACTTGTGTCTATATATTTTTCTTTTTTTTTTTGCTTTACAGAACAGCTATTTCTGTGCAGTCCAGATGTTACTCTGAACTGTTTCATTTGTATTGTAAAGATGTTATATCTGACACTAGCTCAATCCTATTTATTAACTTTTAGCAGAAAATGAATTAGAAACAATGAAGCAAAGAGTTTAACTGGCTGCAGTGCAATAAAGGTCTCCCTTTTCCACTAAGGAAAAGATGCTGAGACAAATTGGCATGGAAAAGTCTGTGCCCACACTGTCAGAATCTCTGTCGATTCAAAGCAGGTTGCCTGCACCCAGACTATCTTTGATAATGGTCTTTGGCTGGAAATAGTCCCTGGCTCACACTATCAAATTATGTCCAAGAACTGTTTGGGTGTGCAAATGTCAGCATGGGCCGAAAGTCTGGTAGCAGCAGTTTAACAGCAGAGAAAATCAAATTACAGTGATTGGGATGGCTCTCCAGCACTGTTTAATTACTCATATGGATGTAACCAGTAGGTTCCTTTCCACATGGTCATGCAACCACAGTAAACAGGGCACCAGTATCTTTATCATGTTAAAAAGTGTTTAAAGTTCCGACAGGTAATCTTTTGTCTCCTTATGCAACACAAAAGGTGTTGCATCTTATTTGCATCCAGGTAGTCATATGGGCTGAAATGCATCTGTAGATGGGGTTCTTTTTCCATCATGTCTCTGTACTTTGGAGAACTTCTTTGAAGTTCACAACACAATGCTCTAAAATGCCATTCTTCTTGATAGACATTGCCAATACACACTGTGATTTTAATACCTTTTTAACTGTATCTACTTTTTGATACATGAAGGACCTGTTTTTCATAAAGATCTGAGTTTTCATTTTCTTCATGTTCTCTGATGCTTTATTTTGAGAACACTTATTTTTTATAATGTTCTTTCTGAAATATCTGTACTTTACTGGATTCTTTTGTTTCTGAAACACTCAGCTGAGATTGCTTTTTTTGTTTTATTTTCTTCCATTGGTACTGCCAATCACCAATCTCTCAGCTTTTAGTAGATTTAATGTGTGTTATTGTATATAT
>NW_008685067.1:13803-19713 GCF_000695815.1 Acanthisitta chloris | reverse complement strand
GCTGATTCTATGATTCTATGACTCCTCCCACTGTGAATACCTATGCGAATACATCTTTGGTGGAAAAGTTTTAGTAAGGCTTTTCCTGTTTGTAACATCATAGTCAACTGATTGAGAAATCAAACCACTATGTTTTGGTTTTAGAGAGTCAGTTGCAATTATGTGCAATAAATATCTCAAGTGAGTAAGGAGAACAAGGAGAACCTGTGTAGGCTGAGAAGGGGCTATAACACAAAGAGGATGAGCAGAATACATAAATACATCTGTTTGGGGATCTTAAAAAGTGGAAAAAACCAACCCAAGACTTAGCCTAAATTCGTCCTATAAGTGATGTCCTAATAGTTCTTCTGAGTCTTGTAACAGTCAAGGCATGTCAGTCAGGAGTGATTAAGATGATATACTTGTCAGGGATACTTCTCTGTTCCAACTGCTTTGTCTTCTTGGCCCTTCTCACTGAAATGATTCTTGCAGTTTTGGGAGCAATTTCTTTTTCTTTTCTTGGAGGTGGAAAGATTCAAAGATATTTATGAAGATATGGGTGACACTGGAGGGATGTGCCCTCTGGTTGCTACTTTTGCTTTGTCAGACCCTTCTTCTTCAGTAAACAAATGAGAGGTTTGTGCTCTACTTGTGAAATGTCACCCATGAACTGACAGGATCTCACCCACGAACTGCCAGCAACTTGCAGCTTTCTCTTAAGCTCTAACTTTGCCAAATTGAAGCCAAAAGTCCTCCAGCTTCCTTTGTCTTGGTACTCATATATTTGGACATATCCAGCAGTGAAATAACTCACAGTTATAATCTGATTCTTTTGAGGAATACGTAGATAGGACTTAGTAGATATCTGACATTGATCAGCTCCACGTATTCAATAGAGGTATTTTTTTAGCATAGTCATGTTTATTTTTTATAGATACTTCATGGGATGTGATGACTCTTCTGTAGAAGCAGTAGCTCCTGACTCTTCCAGTCAATCTAGAGTGGTCAGCTACTATAGACCTCTGATCAGTGCAGCCATGCAGACACAAAGATAGAGATGCATCCTTTCCAAAATGCCTTGTTTTGCAGACCTGCTTGAATCCATATGTGATTCTGTACTTCATGAGACTTGTGGTGTTTGCCAAAATATTGGTGACTCTCTGCAGAGTATCAAACAATGAGTAATGTGGCTTTGTGAACTATAGAAGAGCTGCCCATTTGATTTTTGACATATTTTATAAATACATATTTTTAACTTACTGCTTTAAAACTTAGCAACATATAGGAAATTAAACCTGCAAAATCTTTAGATGGTTCAAGTTCCTAACACTCTTTTATGGTCTCTTTTAACTATACATGATGCCACAGATTGTTCCATCTTTGTTCATGTCGATGTAGCATATATTGTCATACTTCATAGATATAATTGTACTCTCAAATGTTTTGTGATGGTTGATTTAGTTTAGGTAATCTTTTTTTGTGAAAGGAAATGACACGTATTTGGGTGGGAAAAGTAATAAAGGGGAACATATATAATTGGGTCACTGTAGATATACTTTTTACCTAACATGTATTAGAGAATTTATTTGTATTTTAACTCACTAAGCTGCATTCTTTTAAAAAGTTCCTGAAACTGATTAAACTGATTTAGGTTTTTTTTTTTTCATAGCGATGGAAAACAAAATTTCACAATTCAAACGTGGACCTTGAATGTACTGGAAAGAAATAAAAGCAGCTGTTTCAACCAAAATCATTTAACTACAGAGATTAAAAATGCTGGAATTGGTCATTCACTGAAATGCAGTGATTTGTCTGTCAATGAAAATGACACCATAACATGGTACAAGGTAATTACTGTAACAGTGTCACTTAAATCATCTGCTACAGAAACAAAATATCTGATTGTAGGAAAAGATAATTGCAAACATTTCCTTTTAGAAGCATCTGAAAATGTTGTAAAGTTTCAATGTCTCAGGGGATTAGGGAAAAAAACCTGTTAGGCAGATAAACAAAGATAAGATTTTCTCTGCTCTAAGAATTTTTAGAAAGATGTACCTGCTTCAGAAGCTATGAATAAACTGGTAGTTTGGAATGGTAGAAGATAGGATGCACATCTGTTTGCTGATTTAGCCAAAAGCTGTTCTAGCCACCTGCTGCAGTGCTGATAGAGATATTATCCCAATGCTAAATGGGGGGACCAAGATATTTGTTTTCACAGTTGGTATGTGCTTGTAAAGTAGCTGCAAACTTTTGCTGTTACTAAATACTGTTTACAAATGTGTAACAGATGCAGTCCTGTTCACTGTAGGTGAATCATTGGTATTCTCTCTACCAGATTTTGCCAGAACATAGCTGATAGTTGTGTAAGCATCTGTAACTCTTAGGTGTTGTGCACAACCATTGGATGAAGCACACTGAACAGATTTCTCCCATCCTGTCCCTATGCATTCCCTTGAGCAGTGATCTTTATTCCCCTCAGGTTGGAGTATCAGACCCTGTTCACTCCATATGGAATCAGTTTCAGGAAGGGATTTTGGCTGCTTAAGTACTGCATGTGGAGTAGCCTGGCAGAATGAGCTACAGCCCTGCTTTCTTGGAGGGGCCTGGGAAGATGGGATCATTGCTGGATAGTGCCATTGGTTGTTATGTTATCCTCATTAAAGGATTATAGCCCAGACTGACCTCTCATGACTGAACTGAGTCTACCAGTGCTTAATATTTTAATGTCTAATACTGTGTGAGACACATGAAGCAGCCACTGTTGTGCCTAAGTATCCTTTAGCACTTGGTTGGGTGAAAATTTTCAGTCTATCACACCCTAAGCTGAGATAAACCAGCCATGGTCACTCATGCTTTTTGAACAAGAGCCTGCAGATAAACATATGGCTCAGTGTGAGCCAACAGTGTGCACAGGTGGCCAAAATGGCCAAAGGCATCTTGGCCTGTACCAAGAAAAGTGTGGCAGCAGGACTAGGGCAGTGATCAGCACTGGGGAGGTCACAGCTCAGTGCTGTGTTCAGTTTTGGGTCCCTAACTGCAAAAAGGACATTGAGGCACTGGAGTGAATCCAGCCAAGGGCAACGAGGGCTGAAAAGGTCTAGAACACATGTGGAATGAGGAAGGGCTGAGGGAATTGACTTTGTTTAGCCTTGAGAAGAGGCTCAGGGGTGACCTCCTGGCTCTCTGCAACTCCCTGCCAGGGTTGGAGAGAGGTGGGGGATGTGTGTCCTGCCATGGCTGCAGGGAGAGGACTAGAGGGAATGGTCTTGAGCTGAGCCAGGGCAGAGTCAGATCAGACTTTAGGCAAAATGTTTTCCCTGTGAGGGTGTTGAGGCACTGGGATATTGCCCAGGGAGGTGGTGGAGTCACCATCCCTGGAGGTGTTGAAGAGGCATCTGGACCTGGCACTGGAGGATCTGGTTTAGGGTTTAGTGGTTCCAGCAGTGTCAGGTTAATGGTTGGATTGAATGATCTTAGAGGTCTCCTCCAACCTTCATTATTCTATGATTCTATGAAATGCATCCAGGAATTGTCCATTCACTGGACTATTCCCATCAGTGCTCATTTCCCTTTTTGTCCTAAGGCAATTCAGACCAGAGCCAAACATTGCTCCCTTTTCACAGGACATTTCACCAGTGTGAACCCACAAACCAGAGTTTGTTTTCAGAGCTAGGGAGAATAAACACATGTGAGTCCAATTCTTGTCACTCTCCAAGATCATCACTTTCCCTATTGTTGAGGCATTTTGTTTTAGCCTGAAAGCTCCTCATAAGCTAGTTAACTTTTTACCACAAGCAGGTGACACCTACAGACCTGAGCCATCATTTAAAAAAAAAATAAATTAGTGCATTTAAGTTCCAAATACAATATTTTTGTACTTAGACACTTACTTGAAATTGAAGTACTCTCAACTTCTAATGGATTAAATGTTCAAAAGTGATCATGAGTGAAAATTTGGCCTCCATCTCTTTTGGGTCAGATAAATGTAATTGAGATAGTGAAGAGAATGATGGTGATGCTTCATTTCAAATACAATCTTTTATTTCTTGAAGGTTTTGAATGCATGTTTGCTATGGAATGGTATTTTCTGGTTTTATTGCTGCAGGACTGTAAGAACTATGAACATGAAACAGAGAGGGAACTGAATTTTAGAACCTTAACAGTACAGCACTCTGGGATATATACCTGCAAAATTTTGATCAGTCGTGAAGGAAATATATACCACAGCACAAATACAATTAAACTGGTAGTAGAAGAAGGTAAGAAAGCTTTCAAAAATTCTTTGCATGCTTTTAGGTTCACTTTCCTATGGAGACTTTTAATTGCAGTTCTCATTTGAGAAATGTATAAAAGGGGAAACAAATCTGGTAATCTGAACTGTTTCACAATAATTTCAAAAAGCAGAAGTTTAGATGACATATTACCAATTTTGTTTCCAAATTAAATACAGTTTAGGATGTTTTCCCTGCAGTTTTATTTATTTCTTTTTTCAAAATTATCTGCTGTAAGCCATACAAACTTACTAAGGGTTTTGGGAAAGAGCCTTTCCAACCCTTGCAAATTGAGCAAGAAATACTGTGTTTAAAACTAGTCAGTAATGCCAGAGTTCAGATACAGTTCTTTGAATGAAATAGAATATATGAGATTAGTCTTAGAAAGGGCAAGTAAATAATTTTTGCTGTGGAAGAATATAAGTAAGCTACAACTTCAATAGCAATACTTCTATTTTAGATGAACCAGAGGCTGCAACTTTGGAGATTGTTGGACTCCATGAAGAAATTGAAACTGAAATAGGTATGAAATTTGTACAAGAATCTTTGTGGTAGCTACTGCACATAGCTACTTTTGTTCTGATCTCTTTATGGCTGATGGTTTGGTTAAGTGTAATCAAACTGAGAATTATCTGTGCACCCTCCTGTATCTGATCCAACCTCACATCTGGTTATGTTTTTCCTAGTGTATTCCATGACTGACACACAAGTACACTAAACCTTTTACAGAGACAGAAACTGAGACTGCTGCTATGACCAGCAAGAGAAAGTGGTGGTGGTGATAAATCATTTCTCCATGGCTTTTTTTTTTTTGTAGATAATAAATCCCACGGAGCAGAATGTAAAAGACATATGGTTTGTTCAGGGTACAGCAATAATGAGCAATCCCCTTGATACCTGATGCAGCTGAGGATGTTATTCTCCAGGGAAATGCGAAATGTGAGGGGTGACAGTCCTGGCAATGTGGGCATGAAGATCTGTCACTGCCTTAAAGAATTTGCTATATTGTCAAGAGACTTTGACTGTGCTTCTAGCTGGGAGTAGGTTAGACAACAGGAGCTGCAGACTTCACACAGTGTTGGACAGAATCCAGAATTTTGTGGCTGAGGCTGTAATCAATTTTTAAACCCCCAAATTTCCCTGTCTTCTTCCTCTCCTGTGCCTGAGAGCTTCTCCCATCTGGTTATCTAATTTTTCCTTTCCAAGTTTTATCTCTTCTCTGGCTCATACCTGTATCTCATTTTCTCAGCTAGGACCTCAGCTGCTAATTTTCCTTCCTACAAATACTGGTAGGTAGGTCCTTTTTCCAGTGGTAACACCCCAATCCTACAATGCCTCCTGTCTCCCAGCCTGAATGTGCTCCCTGGAAATGATGCTTCCATAGCCTAGAAATGGTGGTGAAATATTGCAGCTGCTCACTTCAGGTCAAGCTTCCCATGACAGTGTTTAAAAAAAAAACATCTCACACTCCAGAGCTGCAATCTTCTGCCTTTATTTTTCCAAGTGTAAAGCTTTCCTTTTATTTTTGCACTTTCTTAAAATTAACTGAACTTTATGGGGGTAGTTCCTGTCACTTCCAGTTACTGGTTTGAAATGGGTCAAGTAACTGACTGAGTAAATGACTTGTTCACATATTCAGGAATTTCCAGGTGTGGTGCTG
>NW_008685067.1:0-13770 GCF_000695815.1 Acanthisitta chloris | reverse complement strand
GGGGTTTTGTTGGGTTTTTTTGAGTAATCATATATAGTTTAGCTATTATAACAAATTGGTTGCAATTCCCCTTACCAGTTACTTATTTTTCCTGGCCCTGGAGCACTGCTGATGTATTGTCCTCTCCTGTTCTCTGCCTGCAGAACACAGTCTAGTTCATGGAATAATAGAACATCTTGAGTTGGAAGGAACCCACAAGGGCAAACAAATCCAACTGCCTTTAGTTCTCTAAAGCCTGAAATTCTCTGGCACATTTAAACTCACCTGGCTGAGATGATTTATCTGAGAGAAAGCAGTGGATGACTGTCCCTTGCTGAAACCACCACCAGTGCAGGTGGAACACCTCTAAAACATTGTGCAGGGGCTATGAGTTCCAGCCAGGAGCACAGCTCGTGGGATATGTTGCCTGGAAAGCTAAATTTTACTGCACTGTGAACACGAATCCTACTTCTGACTAGACTTTCTCATGTTATGCCTCTTTTAGGTAAAGAAGAGATACTCAATTGCACAGGTTTCTTGGGTTATTATATGCAAGAAGATGCCAACCTGTACTGGTTAATTAACCAGACATTCCCAGAACAATGCACAGGTATCCCTGAGAATGAACCTTCAATATGTGAAGAAGAGTTCAAAAAATTACAGTAGGTTTCCTGAAAATGCTGCACTTTGTATCTGATAATGTCCTGCATTGTGGAACTGCAAATTGAGTAAAACCTCAGTCTGAGGGTTTTTTTTAGAACCTTTTCCTCAAAAGTTGCCTCTCTCAGGTGGCTGGAGGTGTCTGTGCAGATAGTTTTGGTT
Organism: Acanthisitta chloris; assembly: GCF_000695815.1. Lineage (NCBI taxonomy): Eukaryota > Metazoa > Chordata > Aves > Passeriformes > Acanthisittidae > Acanthisitta > Acanthisitta chloris. Next base: position 12,969 of record NW_008685067.1, on the reverse strand, counting down.
ACACCATTTCTTGTTGCAGGTTGGGAGACAAGTTCTATGTCACGAGGCTACTACGGATTAAGAAAGTAACCGAAGAGGACATGCATCATAATTTCACCTGCATGTTGCAAGCTGATGAAAGGACACAAATAAAAAGAGTGAAACTGAAGAAAGGTACAGCATAATCTATAAATTATAAATCTTATAGGCCATTATTAATCATGCCAACCTTCTCAATCCTGAGGGCACTGTATTCATTTCAGAACATCCTTCCAAATAGACCTGTCTGCTTATGAAGGCCCTGGACCATCTTGTGTTAGACTTGGGTGATTCCTCCTGCTCTGAGACAAAGGCAGGAGGAGTTGCTAGAGCAGCTCCTGTGGGCTCCATAGTCCAACTGATGCTGCTGTGGGCAGAGCTGGGGAGGTTGAGCTCTGCTCTGGCTGACAGATCCTTGGGGAACATGTTGTTAGATCCCATGAAAGAACCTTCCCCTGTGCTCTCCTACTCATCAGATTGGTGAGATCATGGAGATTAAATACTCAAATCTTAGTGTTGCTCAGAGTCTGCTGGTTGGATCCCTTTGTTTATGAAGTAGCCCTTTCTAAAATGAAAATGTGAGGTGTTGGTTGGGTTTTTTTTTGTGTGTACTTTTTTTATTTCCTGGAAAGGTTAATCTGTTATGTTGCTGAAAATGCAATGACTTTCTGGTCAATGGTTTCTCTCTTGCTAGGGATACTAACCTTCTAGCTATGAAATGCTGACCTATACCATATACCATTCACAACCTGGAGATGTTTTCCATCTCTCTCAGGCCTTCCAAAGCTTTAGTGGGAAGAAATTTGTGAAATTTGACTTGTCAATATAACATATCAAAGGAAATACAGACTACAATGAGCATGACTTGTCAATGCCTTCATAAAGACTTCACAAATATTTAAGTATTAAAAATCTATTTGGAACTAGAAAACCCCAAAGATAACACAAGATTAAGGATAATAAATAAAAAGAAAAACATGAAAGAGACTGGAGACAAATAATATAAAAATATCTCAGCCAAAGAGATTTAAGGGGATGATAAAGAGTGTTATGGATGGACTGAGAGAGGAGTGAGAGGTAGATAATTACAGGAAATAATGGAGAACCTAAATAAAACTCATCACAAAAGTGAGTGATAACCAGTTTGGGATGCTCTACATTTATGAGGACATGGAGTGTCAGTCTTGATCTCACATACAGTTCATTTATTTGTGTGAAGGGTATGTGAATGTCTGTAAGATTGTTTCTACAGTTTTTGGAGCAATCCATGCCCTGTATTTTTTCTCCATCTCTGGACAAGTGTCATGCTTATGTGCTCAAGTATTAGTAGGAAAGGATTCACATCAACATTGATGATTTTTTGAGGTGATTTTAAGGTGCCACCAGTATTGAATACAGTAATCTTGTCCTATTATACTCTTTTTAAGGCTATAATTTCTTGGCTTTCTGTTTTACAGGGAACACTCAAGATCTGCCTGTGCACATATTTACAACTGGAATTGTCCTGGCTGTGCTATGTCCATTTGTTGCTGTAGCTGTGGTGTTTGTATTTGTGATGTTTAGGGTCGACTTAGTTCTGTTTTACAGGAATGTATGCAGAAGAGATGACACTGCTGGAGGTAGGACTTTGCTAATGCTGACATTGAAATAGGTGTATTGATTTAAGAATAGTTTTTGTGGGTTCTATAAAACAATCATTTTGAAAAAGACAAAAATATATCTTAAATCCAGGTGTTTTGTGAGTAGAAACAGCAAAGAATATGTGAAAGGGAACTTGATGGTCAGATCCTAAGTGAGTTTGTTATATACCTGTGGCAATAACAGCAGATAAATACAGTGAAAAAGTTGCTGCTGGAGCAGGTAGTGGAAGGCTGTGCTGGTTTGGGTTGGGGTAGAGTTAACTTTTTTCACAATGGCTAGTAAGGGACTGTGGTTTAGGATATGTGCTGAGCACAGGGTTGGTAATGCAGAGATGTTTTTGTTGCTGCTGAGCAGAGCTCACACAGAGCCAAGGCCTTTGCTGCTTCCCATACTGCCACATGGCAAGGAAGTTGTGGGTGCATGGGAGAGTGGGAGGAGACACAGCTGGGACAGGTAACCCAACCTGACCAAAGGGATATTCCATACCATAGCACATCATGCCCAGTATATAGGGTGGGAGGCAGAAGGAGGAAGGAGGGACATCTGGAGTGATGTGTTTGTCTTCCCAAGTAACCATTCCATGTGATGGTCCCTGCTCTCCTGGAGATGCTGAACACCTCCTGCCCATGGGAAGCAGTGAACTTATTCCTTGTTTTTCTTTGCCTGTGTGTGCAGCTTTTGCTTTCCCTATTAAACTGTCTTTATCCCAACCCACGAGGTTTTCTAGCTTTTACCCTTCTGATTCTCTCCCTCATCCCACTGGTGGGGGAGTGAGTGAGTGGCTGTGTAGGGTTTGGTTACTGCCTGGGAGTTAAACCACAACAAAGCAACATGGTTAGATGCTGTTCAGAACTCTGTCCTGCCATATCCTTCATCACAAAAGTTGATGAAAGTGGAGAAGTCTTCAATTCCCTGTGAAGAGGATGAGCAGTCTGGAGTTGCCAGTCAGGCAGACTGACAGAAAGTTGTTTTGACCTCACTGATGCCCTTCAGTGACCTGAAGGTTAAATTGTTCCTTGACTCTAGAGGTCATTGCAATGTTTATAGATGTGTCACTGCATGCACTTAAGGAGAGCAGGAGTGCACACTACCAGTGTCTAACCAGGCAGCATCACTGTGGTTTTCACAGTAAGCAAGCCTGACAGTTACCCAATTTTGGGGTATAATTTTTCTAAATATTTTGGTGAAAAAATTTGCTGTATATATGTACCTGATTTTCTTAGCCTTTAGGGTTGGACTCGATAATCTTTGAGGTCTCTGCCAACCTTGTTGATTTTATGATTCTGTGATTTTATGCTTCTTTGGTCTCTAAATCAGCTTGAACCTAACTTGGATAATCTGTGATGTTTGGAGATTTCTCAGTAATGAGTGGATGTCATTTCTACCTGCCAGAGTTATTTATCTCTCTGTTGATGTTAGCTGTCCCTGCAGACACTGGCATACAGGGAGGATCTCTGACAACCTGAACTAAGCCTCCTTGGAGGAGCTGCCTCTGATTCTAGGCAATGGATTTCCTATTCTTAGAGCTCTTGCCTGTGTAGGGTTTCATTGACTTTGTTCTGTCTCTTATGAACTACATGTAGTAAAGTATCCAGAAAGGGAAGCAAGAAATTACAGTTTAAGATGCAAACCATGTGTGCCACTGTATCACTCCAGACAATTGTTCTGTGGCAAGATTGGTTATTGTGCAGTGTGGCATAACTAGACTCTGAATTGATCTTTGATTTTGTGTTTGTAAATTCCTGCCCAAAGCATGATCAGTCATGATATACTCTTACAACTAAAAAAATAACTGGTTGATACTGTTTTGCCAGTACTCATTCTACAGAACTACTTGATACTCTTAGACAAAAAGTAAAATAAATGTGGAAATCTGTAACATTAATAGCAATCTGATCATGTTACAGGCATATTTTTTACTTCCCTTCATTTCTTGATCATCACAGATGTGACATTAACTGATTAAATTAATCTTATTTTATTTGTAAAACACCTTTATGTAGAAAGGAAGTGTTATTTTCAAGTGTTTTCCAAATGAAGTCAGAATCTTCTGGATCAAATTCAGGTCTTTTTTTTTTTTAAATCTGATGAGTGTTAGAAGACTGTTTGGGGTATCAAAATAAAGAGAAGGAGTTTCTAGCTGCTTTCCTACTGAGACAATAAGTTTGAAAACCTGAATAGTGGATCAGATACTGGATTTCTAAAGGTTGCTAACAAGACAATTGGTAATCTTATTTTTAGATGGAAAAGAGTATGATGCTTTTGTGTCTTACTTGAAAGACTGTGCTTCTCCTATTGAAGAAGAGAGAGAATTTGCTTTGAAGATATTACCCACGATATTAGAAGAAAACTTTGGGTACAAGTTATGTATATTTGAAAGGGATGTATCTCCTGGAGGATGTAAGTATACTGAATATTTTTGTCATTAAATAGGCTCATCAATTTCACACAAAGGTAGAAGTGTGTAAGTAGAAGGAATTCTGTCCAATGTGCATTGAAATGATACATTTTTCATTTAATCCAGACTGGGTGCATGCAAAGTTTGCTTGCACACATGTTTTATAGATATATTTATGAATTCATGTACACTTTTACACACACACATATCTCCTTAATTACAAAGAGCCAAGATCAAAAGATGAAAAAGCTACCATAGAGAAAGTTAAGGTGAGAACACAGATGATGACACATGTTTCACAGAAATAATGCTCTTGCTCTGCTTTTGCCAAGGACCTATGTATGAACTCACATTTACTGCACAGAACAGCTGATGGCTCTGGTACTAGGTACCCTTAGGTACCTTGTATGTTTGCTGTATCATCAGTGTGGTGGCTGAAACCACATTCTGGATGTAATGGGTGCCATAACAAAATAGAAATAAAACCATGGAATTTGTCTTTGACATGGCCTATGGATAGATGGATGTTTGCAGATGCTTGGGAAAATATACTAAGGGGTTCCATTTAGTCCAAAGATCAAGCTGAAGAATAGGATTTCATCATTAACACCACAGAGCAATGAGATCATGCAGCCTCTTCACTAGGCAGGATCTTGTCTTCTTGTATCTATTCCTCATATATTTTTCTAACCCGAGAGGTGTCACAGGTCTCCCAAGCTTTTTTTTTTTAAGCCATTCTCTCTGCTTAAGAACTAAAAAGAGGCTTTCTGAAGTGTGCAATCTAACTTCTTCAATAGTTTTAGCTTATTTCCTTTACTCTGGTCTGAACATGGAAACACAGAAATGGAACATAGAAAATGAGCATTTTCTTCTATTTACAGGAGCCTTTGGTGTTGTAATACCCTTGTTAACCTCCTTTTCCCCCCAGTTTTCTCTTTTTTAGGCTCCTCCTGCAGTTTGCTCTGCCTTTTCCTACAAGGCACATTTTCTAAATCTTTGTTTTTTCCATGATGCTGAAATGAGCACTGGAAATTCTGCATGAGAATTCAGTTTGGTGTTTAAAGGCTATCAGCATTTGCTTTCATTCACCACTTTGCATGCCAAAAGTCATCAATCTAAACCAGAGTTAGAACTTGTTCTGTCATCACACTCTAGTCTTCTCAACCTTGGATTACTGGCAGTAGATTTGAGCGTTCAGTTTCATAAAGGAAGGTGTAGTCTGACAGTTACTGAATATTTGGAGAGAAGTTGCTGTTGGTGACTTTCTGTTGAATCACTCCAATGGTATCTATTATTAAAGAGCAAAGAGATGTCTGGTTGGGGGAAAATTAAGTTTTGGCCTCACCTTCCATCTAAGAGACTACTGCCAGACAGCTGTCTAGGGTAGATGGAGATCATGAAAAGGTTTTTGTCTGCTCCAGACAACAAGCTTTGGCCATACCCGAGTTTATTTTCACAATCTGTAATGCATATTAATTTCTTCATAAGGACAGGATGCTTACATGCTGTTGCTTTATAAGAGTAACATTTTTGGTACATATATGAATGCATTGGAATAGATTTCCCAGAGAGGCAATGGAATCAGCATCCTGGAAGTGTTTAAGAGGCATCTGGATCTGATGCTGAAGGATATGGTTCAAGGTTTAGAGGTTCCAGCAGAGTGTCAGATTAATGGTTGGACTTGATGATCTTAGAGGTCTCCTCCAGCCTTGATGATTCTATGATTATGTGTTAAAGGATCCTCCAGCCTTGATGATTCTATGATTACGTGTTAAAGGACAAGTTGATTCAATACCTGTTCTTTCAATTTAATTTAATAACACATTTATCTTTAACTTGCAGCAGTGGTAGATGATATCCATTCATTCATTGATAAAAGCAGAAGATTAATCATTATACTGAGCCAGAACTACATTTCTGACAGAGCCATATACGAACTCGAGAGTGGACTGCATAAAGCCCTAGTGGAAAGAAAAACGAAGATCATATTAATTGAATATATGCCTATAACTGACTATAATTTTTTGCCAGAGTCACTGTCTCTTTTGTCATCCAAGAGGGTCGTGAAGTGGAAAAAGGATAAATCTCTTCCTGCAAATTCCAGATTTTGGAAGAACCTTCGGTACCTGATGCCAGCAAAACCTACCAAGATAAACACCAAAGGGCACTATAATAATCTTGACCCAAGCTCAGAACCTGCTCAGCCATGGACTGAAGACTTCAGTGCAGTCATATAGCAATTCTGGAGTCAGAAGATGTTGCAGAAAACTGCACATTTTGCTAACTAATAGAACTAGAGAATATTTTGGGAAACAGTATTCATAAGAGGCCAACTCTGAGACCTCAGATGAATGTAGAAGTTATTACAGTGGCTAGGATGATGTTAATCCTAATGCTAAATCCTGTCCAGGAGAAAGTTTCCTCAGCAATCTACACAAGGAGCAGTAGTTTTATTCTACTTAGGACTTACTGTGTGGCACAAAGCACAATATAAAAACAATTTATTTTCACATTTTTCAGTAATGTAGAATGATATCAGTTTTACTGGCACATTTTTGAGGCCCCACAATGAATATAGTAGTATTTGCAATCTCTTATTTAGATTCTCTTTGGTTTGTATTTTGGTATTTTCTAAGGATCCTGATTGGAAGTAGACCCAAACATCTCCTGCCCTAGAGGGCTTGGCATGTAGACTTTGGGCAATGTCAAGCAGAAAAAAAAAAAACACATGAAAACAGAGAAAAGGGAAGTTATAAAGAGTAGGACAGATTTGGATGGGTTAACAGTACTCACTATCAAGTTGTATGTGTCCAAGACAAGTCAAGTGGGAGTGATTTGGAGGAATGGTAAAGATTGTGACCATTCTATTTCACTGGCAAGAATATAAATGCTCATTTTGGCAGGGAGAAGGGAGGGATGGGATAGAAATAATAGTATTTTGTTCATGGGTGCAGATACCTGTGTTGTACTCTGAGCTGCCTTCAGCTGAGGCATGTAGGGGATTTAGGTGAAGAAGAGATAGATCTGTGTACATATACTCATAACCCTTTGGAACTCTTGCACTGAGTATTATTTCTTAAAACAAACAGTAATGTCATCCAGAACTATTCTAATCTTCTAGTCTTATTAGCTGCCTGACAAAAGATACCAATCTGAAATAAATTCCTGGATAAAATGGAACCATATTTCCACCCAGTACCAATGAGGAGAAGTCAATGGTGAATAATTTTGAAAGATATTTTGTCAGTTTGCTAGGAGACCATCAAGGCTCAGCCCAATCATTGTCTTGTATTCCACTAATTCTAGTCTGAGGAGGCATCTCTTTTACACTGACAATTAATCCAGATGTAGTGGAGGAGCTTTATTACCTTCTCATTCAACTTGAGAATACTGTTGAGTGCTGTGTGTCATGACAATGTCTCAAGAGTCATGAGAATGAAATACCTTGTTGTTTGTCAAATAACCTGTAATCATGCATAGCTCCTGACAGATGGTCAGGTAAAAGTAAAGTCTAAATGTGGATTTCCAAAATAGAGACCACACAGTTGCCAGGTTAATGGGCAGATGAAAAGGAGCAAAGGAATGAGGCTCAAATCTGTAATGTCCTTCAGATCAGCTGTAAGAGATCTCACTCTTTCTGTCAGGCAACTAAAAAGCTATGGAAATATGGTACTTAGGCAAAGCCATTCTGTGGTTTAAGCTTTTACAGAAGAGGTTTTCTCCTCTGTAGATATGTGTCTACATTTGCAAGTCTTTCTCAATGTTCAATTATTTTCTATCAGTGTTTCCTGTGGTTTATAGTCACAGATCAGTTTCAACATTCTCCGTCAGCACAGAAATGCACATCCATTTCTTGGCCAAACATCTGACAGAAAATTTACTGACTTTCCAAGTACTTAACTGGGGTGTTAAATGTGCTCCTCAGCCACAGAGTTTTTTGTATACTGTCATCAATGGGTTGCCTAAGAAATTGAAGGTCAAAATGTATTTTACTACATATGTGAATGTGAATACTGAACATGTTTTGATAAAAGCTATGGACCAAGCCTACCTTCCACGAGAATTAGCTGGTATAAACTGTGATTGAATTTGCATGAATGTCCCCTCACCTCGTGATGCTGTACCCTGAAGCCTGTGACACCATGCAGAGCTTGACTGCACTGAGGTTTTACAGAATAACAAAGGACTATACACAAAGAAGGTTGAAAGCTAAATGGCATCAACTCCAAAGTTGTTTGACATTCAGATGTAGCACAATGAACTACTCAACATCTGTAAAAGAGCAAGTATTTTTGCACAGAAGGGTATCAGGACACAGTCACTTAATCCCTACAGCTGATCCTTACTGCCCATGAAGTGATAAAGAGAGACAAGGGAAATTAAGGATATATATAACACCAGATGTTGTTCTTATTGCTCTTATATCCAGAACTGCTGACATTAATAGGCATTTGGAAATGCCTGCTTTCTGTTTACCAGGCTGTGTAGAAAAGGAACTGTTAGTAGGACTTTTATAGACTGTAGTTGGGATGATTTGCCTGATCGTGTATATGTAAGTGAATTCACATGGTAGTTGGTTAAAGGTAATGAGTCATTTCAGTGATTCCTATTGCTTTTTTTGTTCATTTTTGTACTTAATAAACTTTGTTTATACCCTCTCCAAATCTGTGGGTTCCGTTTTTGCTGCAGTTAGTAGTAAGTGTAAAAAATCAAGCTTAAAGTATGAAGAAAAAAATGCAAGGAAAAGCAGGATTGTGGTTAGTACTGCTCTCCACAAGCAATGAATGTCTCATTTGTAATATAGAACAACTTAAACAAAGCCAAACCCAAACAAGCTATTGGAATATGTAATTTCCCTGAGGAGGACTCAGATGGAATCAGTAAGGAGACAAGTATTGTAAGTCACCAGTCTTGGAGATTCTTGTCTCTCTTGCATGTACTATAACATAGTACTGACTGTGAGAGCACAGTCTGTGTCTGCATTTATTTTAGTGTTCCTGGCTGACTGCTTTCTACCACACACAGTGCAGGCTGGAAGGAAAACAGTATCAAAGAAGTCTCCTTGTTTATTGGTAATTTGAACATGAATTTTGGGAAGAGTTGGGACTGTTGTATATAGTATGGGTACTGTAGGGGTGAGGGTGGTGAGACACTGTCCCAGGTTGCCCAGGGAGGCTGTGGCTGCCCCAACCCTGGCAGTGTTCACAGCCAGGTTGGATGAGCCTTGAGCAACCTGCTCTGGTGGGAGGTGTCCCTGCCCAGGGCAGGAGGCGTTGGGACTAGATGATCTGTCAGGTCCATTCCAACCCCTAAAATTCTATGATTCTATGATTCTTAGGTATTATGTCAAGAAAATAGAGATTAGGAGTTATGAAGATAGATATGTGAGTCTGGCCTGGAAAGTTACTCTGTGTTTATATGTTGAAGTTGTCCTTTTCTGTCTTGGTTTCCCAGAGAGTAAAAAAAAAAATTGCTTTCTTTTTAGAGATGACTACGGTCTGGCTTGCAAACATTAAGAACATTTGCAATGTTGCCTTTCCTAGCAAGGTGATTGCAATGTACTTGAAAAGTATTCAGTGTTTTGAAAAAGAAAATGTAATTGCATTTTTGGGAAATAGTTTTCTGATTTAGTAGCTAGAATTAGATAGAATGCCTGAGTGAATCAGTAGTTATCAAGATATCTACAATAGCTACAAGTTACAGTTTCTTGTGGTTCAGCAATCCAAATTTCCAGAACTTCAGTGAAAGCAGCTGCAGATAGACCATGATAGCCTTTTTTTTTTGTTTTGTTTTGGTTTATTTATCAGCTAAATGTATAAATTCATCACAGGGAGTTTTTTCTTATATTGCATTGTTTGATCTCCCATCTGGCTTCTATTGGTGAGAAACTATGTACACCACAGTCCAGTCTATTTGCTGCTTAGAATCATCAAATCATCAAGGTTGGAGGAGACCTCTAATGTCATCAAGTCCAACCATTAGCCTGCCACTCTGCTTTAAACCTTATTACCTATCAAATACAAAGATGGTAGAGTTCAGTACACTGATGCCTTAAGGTATTTCTGTAATATAATCAAAGAGATTCATGGCTTATTTCTCTATTTCTTTTGACCACTACCATAGTTAAGGCAATTTCAGTCTTGTGCTGAAGGCCTCATTCCAGTAAGTGGTTACAAAACCATTTATTATGCATGGCAGGGAAATGGTATTGTTCAAACACCTCCTGTAACAGCAGAACCAACACCACTGACTAAGAGTGGAAAACTTCTTCCCTACTAGGTGTTAGCCATGGCTGGGCAGAGGAGGAGGTGATGTGTGAATGTGTCAAGCCATAGTAGTACCAGTAATGCTAAAGAGACATCATCCTCCCAGCACTGTAAGACTGCACTACATGCACACCGAGATGGTATGTTTTCCCCACTTAAGCAGAAGTGAGATGGGCGAGGTAAGATAAAGATCCTCTCTTTGACTTTCCACAGAGGTGGGGAGGCACAATTTCCTGAAGCTATAGCATCACATATGCTATAATTTTAGCAGAGTGGGAGGTTAAGTGAGTGATGGGGGAGAGTAGTGAGGAGTTGCCTTTTGCCCTCTCCTTTATACGCTTTGTCTAGCAGCCAAGGATAAATATGAACCTGGGAAGTACAAGTGTGTGAGGCTGCTATTTTAGCATCAACTTTTGCAGAAGACACAGGGGTGAATTGGAGCAGAGGCTCAGCCAAGTGTTTGGTACTGTTAAACAAGATTTTCATCCAGTGAGGTAACCAATATGACGTCCCACTCAGTCTTCCAGCTTGAGGCATGGCTTCCACAGCTCTGTGTACTGGTGCTTCTCTTGTATTTCTAAGATCTGACTTAATAGATGGACTGTTATGCTTAATTTTTTGAATGTGGTAAGCCTATTACTTGGAGAATATGACAATTAATATTTAAAATGTATGAAGTATATTTTGTGTCTGTCAAATGCATCTCTGGGAAAGAACCACCTCTTTTTTTCTGATAGTCTGAGCTTGAAAGTAAGAGGAGCTTGATCTGTGTTGCAATCTGTAACTCCTTTAAGGGAAGAGGAAACTAAAATGCTTGTTTGTTTTTTTTTCTAGGCAGAAAGGACACCTTCAAAATCTTCACTCTGATGGCTGAGATTCATCATGGCTTCTCTTTGCTCTTTCTGCCAAAGCTGAGTTTGAGTAACCAGTGAGGCTTAACTGGGAGGGCAGAGTCAGAAAGTAATAGTGCCCCCTTATAACACCCACGTGCTGTGGGTGTGGGGGGTAGCTGGGCACATTAAGGGAGATGTCAAGAGAGATCCTGACATCTCCCTTAGGAGAACTCAACTCTTACAGTGAACATTATTCTGTACTGGGCACAAGTGTGGTTGGTTCTCTTGTAGATTTCAGATATTACAGATATTTTTGAACCATCTAATAGCAGCATGGGGAGAGGAGGGTGAGGAATAAACTTTTACCCTTCCTCCTCTTAAAAGAAGCAAACTGAAAAATCCAACAACTTTTTGCATGCAGTCTGAATAGAAGATTTTAGAATTGAAGATGCTTTGATCTTTTTCAAGGAGGTTTTTCCCTTGCTCTTTTTACAAGAAAATGACCCGGAAACTTTGAACCTAACGCAACTAAGCTGAGAAAGGAAGGGATGATGGCAGTGAGGTAGAGGAAATTCCTGTAAAGGAAACAGACTGAGCACAGCACACAGCTTGAACTAACCACAATTCTTATCATATTATGTAGGATGTGCAGGTACGATTTTCAGATTGGTTTTTTTGTTGGTTTCTTTTTTTTTTTTTTTTAATTAGGACTCTTAGTTTCAGATTTTAGCCCTCCCTGCCCCATCTGCTTGAAGGTGAGTTGATTTTATTGCCTTTGAATGTGCATTTTAAAGTAAATTGGCTTTAATTGCTTGCTCAGACAAGCAGTGGTGTCTTAGTAAGTAGCTTCATTAGATTCTTTTTTTCTGCTTTGTAGGTATGGTGAAGCTTTTTTTATCTCATATGTGGCTATTACTAATCTGACTCCTAGAATCAGATTATGCTCAACTTTCCATTGAGGTAAGTCCAATATGAGACACAGGATTTGATAGCTTTGACACTGAGGTGATTTTCATCAGAATCAGATTAGTAGATCATAAGATTATGGCATGCAAGTCTTTACTAGACTTCAGATATATCATAAAACTTGATGCAGCTCTCAAAAAATTGATTTCAATACCTTTTGCTTATATTTTATGTGAAAACAAAATTATATGAAATAGAAAATTACTGTCTTCTTGTGACAGTCCTTTAGGAGTTGAAACACAGGCAAAAATCCTATTCTCTCTTACAGGTTTTTACCACAGGAAATTATGTTAAGATCACCTTATTTTCCTTTCTATATTAGATACTTTACAACTAAATGGCATCCTAAATCCCTAGACTAAGGATATGATAATATGGATGCATACATGGCAGGAGAAGGTGGAGATACTCTTGATAATAAGCTACCTAGAGCAGAGTACTTTATTTCTCTGGTAGATACTGATCAGGATAAAATGAGACACTGAGTCACCTTGAGTCCACCTGCAGTGCAAATACAACTGAATGGTGATTTCTTGCTGCTTCTTCCGTGAATTTCCCTTTTCCTGTCAAGAACACTTGGAAGAACAGAAATTCTTAACTTCATGTTACCATACCTTACAAACAGTATAAAAAATGCAAAGTTTCCAAGGTTGTCTAACAAAAGTGTTATCAGCTAGCAAGAAGAAAAAAGAAACCAATGGCTGTGGTGTGTTTTCCCATGCCTAGAAAAAGACAATAGAAAATTATACTGATTGCTAATCAAAGCTCTAAAATTCATTCACTAGTGGTGTTCCCCAGAGATCAGTGCTTGGCCCAGTTTTCTTTAATATCTTTGGTGATGATTTGG
>NW_008685066.1:0-3502 GCF_000695815.1 Acanthisitta chloris | reverse complement strand
AGCCTGAAGAGGAGTGCAGAGCTGGAGGGACATGAAGGAGCAGGTCCTTGGGCATGGAGCGCCTCACACACTTGAAGCACTCCCTCTCCTATGCAGTGATGGAACTGCAGCATCACAAACCAGTTTAGATTGGAGGGTACCTCTAAGTGTCACCAAGACCAACTCTACCAGGCAGGCAGAGTCATTTCAGTTCTGCAGATTGCATGGGCATTGCTTTCAGAAGAACCTGCATTGTACTTCTCCCTTTATCAAATACTTCACCCACTGTGTTGCTCCACTCCATGATCTCACCATCATATTGCAGATGTGCTGCAGCTTCACCCTGTTCCCATCTGGGTCAGTCCCTGGCAGGTGTCAGGGCTGTGTGTCCATCCCTGAGGCTGCAATTGCAAGTGTACTGGACCTGCCTCCATATGGAGGAAAACTGAGTCCTGCACTGTGCTGTCAAAGGGATTGAGAAAAACACTTCAGCACTATCAGTTGTTGCATAGCACATGTGCCTTTGCCTCCAGTTCTAGTGGAGTTCCAGCACAGCTGGTGTGGCAGCACTCAGTGTAGTTGTCACTTCCTTCAGGCCATGATAGTCCACTGTGGGCCTCCTCTCTCCATTGAATTTGTGCACTGGCCAGATGCAACTATTAAAGGGTTAGAGTGTCTTCCTGACCAGACATTTGCTCTCCAGTCGCTGATCAGCTCATGGAAGGAAACCAGGGAGTCTTGGTGGGTGTGATATTGTCATTGGTGCACTGTCATGGTACCTGCTGTTCTCATCTGAAGCAACCCCACAAGAAAGGTTCCTCTGCAGGACTAAGCAAGATAAACAGATGTTTAATCTTCTCCATCCTCAAGGCAACTCTGCCAAAAGCTCACTGATACCCCGAGGAGTCCTTGACAGGCCCTCTCTACAGCTGCTCTCTGCCAAGGGTGAATGGAGCCTCCAGGCCAGACACAATAAGTTGCTTTTTCCACTCATTTGCAGTTTGACCTTCCTCAGCCTCCAACATAGACAGCCCTTGGAATCCTCTCATTCTTCCAGAAATGCAGATGGATTCTGCCCCCTTGGAACCAGATGTTTTCAGAGCACACCCTGCACCAGTGCCCAGCAGAGCTTTATGCTCCATGGGGCTGATGTGCCAGGCCATTGATCCCACACATCCCAGGAACCCTGACTGTCCCTTTTTGGGGCCAGGATGGAGACAGGGCCCCTCTATTCCTGCTCAGTGTAGGGATCTCTTGGGGTTTGTTACTGCAAAGCAGAAGTCCCTTGGGCATGGTAGAGAGTTGGGCCAGCACCTCTGCTCTGCCCAACAGACTTTGGAGCAAGAGATCTCCTGCAGAAATGCTTTTTGCCTTTTGGTTTTCCTTCCAGTTTCTGTACCTGAGCTTCTAGTCTCCAGAGAGGTTCACATTCCCCTTCCTCATGTCCAACCCCTGGTCCCACAGACAGAACCATAGGGTGTCACGTGGGCTGTGCCACCAGTGCCCTTTCCTGGAAAACACCAGCTTTCCAGACCTGATACAGTGGTCGAAGGGAGAGGGGAAGATATCCTTCCTTGAATGGGAACTGTTGGAACAGTTTCTGCACAGCTAAGACACAGCCCAAGGGAGGCAGTGAGATTCTCACTCAGTCTCTGGAGCTGGTTGACCAATCCACCACCAGCTGTGCCTCTATGCCTGTCCAGTTCATCATCCCAGGCTGTTGGCACATGTTCAGTGGCTGTCAAACACCATCTCCCACGTGGCACTGATCTTCAAGGCAGCCTGGACCTCGCCTTGGTCAATGTTCCTCAATTATGACCCTTCAGAGAGTTCATTAATTCTCATCAAGACAACTTCAGCCCACAAATGACATCAGAGCATATGTACGTCTGATCAGTAATCCTCATTGTGACACTGGGGCACAGAGCAGAAACTCCAAATGAAAATCTTCCAGAGCATTGCCAGTTCCTCGGGCAAGTTCCAGAGCAGATAGTCAAGTCAGTTGCCTTAAATGTTTTCCCACCTGTCTATGACAGATCTCTTCTGTGTCCTCAGTGTCTTGTAAACAGATAAGCAAAGCCTTAACAAATGCCCTGGAATGTCAAACAAGAATCAAAGCCATTGACAGTTCTCAGGAACAACTTCTCAGTGTATTTTTACTTCTTTGAAGCTGTGACGGGAGTCTGTATCACCATGGGAACAACACTGGGGACACCTAGGATTCACTGCAGCTCAGGCAAACCTCCCACTGGCTTCAGAACCCAAAGCAGGATTTTACCACCAGCCTTGGATTCCCAGCTTGAGTCTTCTGAAGATACTTACCCTCACACCCTCCTAGACAGAGCACTAAACCACAGCACTATTTTCCTGTCCCATGGACTAATGGAAGTGAAAAGTGTTTGGGAAGCACAGTTTGAATTGCTGTGACACATATCAGACAGAGGGTAATTTGAAGAGGAGCCATGGGACCCTGTTTGAAGATCAGTGGCTGACTGGGAGAGACAGAATCCACCTCAATAGATGGGGCTCATATGTCTGGGCCAACAGACTGGCCATCTGGGAAGGAGGGCTTGAAACTGAGAAAGACAGAAGAAGGGGAGAGTTCTAGAGACCACCTACACAGCAAGACAAGTGAGGACACTTCCAGGAAGGACAGTCAGCACAGGAAGTGGCTACAAGATATGACTGGGGAAGAGTCCTCTTGCACAGGAGAAACAGCCCCTCTCAAATACCTCACTGGAGTGCCTGGAGGCCAAAGCAGGAGCTGTGGGAAACAAACACAGATTTAGAGATCTTGTGCAGTTGGTGAGACTTGGATCTCAAAGAGATGGTGGAGGAGCTGCAGAGTGGGAGTGTTGGCAGTCAGGGCAGGAAGGTGGGTGGTGGAGTTGCCCTTTGGGTAAGACGACCAGTCCTCAGGAATCTCTGGCCCAGGAAACCAGTGAAAAGGAATAGTGGAAGAAAGACTTTCCCCTGGCCAAGGGGGCTTTGGTTAGAGATCACCTGGGTAAACCTGGCATCCAGAAATCTGTGGGCCCTTGCAGATGCATTTGAGAGTGCTGAGGAAGCTGGTGGATACCACAGTGAGGCCATTCGCAATCATTTTTAAAAGGTTGTCATGACCAGGAGAGATGTCTGAGGCCTGGAAGAAAGCATATGTCATCCCAGACTTCCAAAAGGGCCAGAAAGACCCAGCAAAATTCTGGACAATGAGCTGCACCTCCATCTCTGCACAGGTAATGGAGTGCCTCAGCCTGGAGGCACTCTGTAAGCACATGGATGACAAGAAGCTGATGCCAGTGGTCAGCACTGGGTCACTAAAGGGAAATCTTGCTTGACCATCCTGGCTGCCGCCTACAATGAGACAACCACCTGGATGAATGAGTGGAGAGCAGTAGGTATTGTCTGCCAGGACTTCAGCAAGGCTTTGGGCACTCACCTCTGAGCTCCAGCCTGTGCAAGGGAGCCCCAAATGTGTGAGGTGTCCCAGGAACTGCTCCAGCTCTGCACTCCTCTTCAGGCT
>NW_008685065.1:0-6405 GCF_000695815.1 Acanthisitta chloris | reverse complement strand
CCCGCTGTACTCCGTACCTGGCTTCAGGGGATGAGCTGCTGAAGAATAGTAACTGAAGCTCCCAGCATGGCTGTGTGCCATGAGAGTTAACTCCTTGCCCTTGACTTCGGCTGCAAGGTGTTGCTCTTGCTCTTGCAGTCCTGTCTGGAGCAGCTGCCATCAGGGTGGTGAATGGTGGCCAGACCAGAGCAGGGAGTCTGTTCAGTCCCCCCAGGAGTCTGTCCTTCCCTCCCTGGCACTGTGGATCTTCCAGTGGTATTGACTGCAGTGGCAGATCCCTGGCATTGAAGCATGTGTATCTTGGGGACAGAGGCTGGGCTGGTGCTGGCTGACACCCTGCCTTTGTCTCCCTAGGCAACAGGTCCCTTCCTGCACATTGGAATCGTGGGGGGAATGACTCTCCTTGCCTGGCCCCTGGCCAGCTTCATCTACCGCACCCACAATACAGGTAATCGCCCTCCAAGGTCTCCACCTTCCCTCTCGGCTGGGCCACTGCTTCCTACCAGCCAAGCAAATGGCACTGTTGGTAGAGTGGTGCTCAGAGAGCATCAGTGTAGTGGGTACAGGTCCCCAGTTCTCAGTCTGGTAGTAGCAACTCTTGGTTGCTTCTTCTCATGCCCAGTCCTTGGTGCAGCTTCAAGTGCTTTGCATCTGGAGTAGGGCTATAGGTGGCAGATTGAGTCCTGCCAAAGTGCTAGATTGGGATGCAAGGACATGTAGAGGGCCAAGAATAAACTTGCAGTGTTCTTGAGGGTGGGGATGCAATTGTTAACCACAGGTTAATGCCCGGTGAAGCAGTCTTGGCTTATTCCTAATGACCTTCCTCTGTACCTCACTCCTCTGTCTTCTGTCTCTGCCTGCAGGTCTCAAGGTGTTACTGCTGCTTGTGTACTGCACAGTGATGATTGCACTGTATCTGGCTCCCCTGGCAATCACCTCCCCTTGCATCATGGAGGAGAACCAGTTGCCCCCCAAGCCAGCCTTGGTTGGCCATCGAGGAGCACCCATGGTTAGTGACCAGCAACACCAGTGTCCTGGCACAGTGGTCAGGGTGGATGGGGCACACTGCTCCAGCAGTGATAGCCAGGCTGTGTGGCACCAGATCCTTGCTGCCACAGCCCCGATGAGCTCTGGCCAGTCCAGCAGAGTGGGGTCCCCACAGGGCAGCTCAGGCCAGGAGGATGGGCAAGCCACAGGTTGAGGAAGGGGGTGCAGCAGCTGCAGGACAGAGCTGCTTCCGGAGTGCTACTGGACCAGGAGCGTGTGACTCTCAGCAGAAAGCCTGGCTATGTAGTATGGGCTGGGAACCAAGGACAAGCTGGTCCCAGTCCTTCTCCATGCCCCACCATGCCACGTGCAGCTGTCAGGGGGAGTGCCTGCCTCCTGCCGTGTCCTGCCCATGCCTTCTGCACTAACACCATTCCTTTTTCCAGCTGGCCCCTGAGAACACCCTTATGTCACTGCACAAGGCGGTGGACTGTGATGTGCAAGTCTTTGAGACAGACGTCATGGTGAGGTAAAGGGGCTCAGAGGGAGGAAGGGGCCTGTATATCCTGGGATGTCACCTCCCACACAGTTCATTCTGGAACACACCTGAAGGACTGACACAGCCTGCATTTGGAGGCAGCCCTGTTCCAGGGGCTCTCTTGCTTCCACCCTCCCAGTATGGGACTGGCTCCAGCTTGGTGTCCCAGTGATCTGGGAGAGGTACTGGGTTTCTGCCCTCCCCATGCAGGTTGCCTTCCAGAGAGGGAGGCCCCATCCAGGGAGGGGTATTGCTTGGAAAACAGACCCTGGCTCTAGGTCATCTCATGTAAACCTGCCATGGGCACAGCTGTTTCAGTGAGCAAGGAACTTCTTGGTTCCTGGCTTGGTCTCTAGGTGCTCTGTGTTTTCTGGGCAGTCAGATTTTTGTGTGGAGGACCATAAATAGAATAAAAGGGAGGGGTTACCCTAGTAGGTAGCTAGGAGGGGGCAGAAATTCCAGTGTAGGGATAGGAGACAAACATCTTACAACATGTAGCTTCCCTCTCTGCTCCTTTGCCAGTGCTGACGGGGTCCCATTCCTCATGCATGACGAGCAGCTCACCAGGACCACCAATGTGCTGGCTGTGTTCCCTGAGAGGGCTGCCCTGAACAGCACTGCCTTCAACTGGACAGACCTCCAGCAGCTGGATGCTGGCAGCTGGTTTTTGGAGGTCAGGATGCCCTTAGAGTGGCTGGTCAGGGATGGGTGCATTTGTGGGTAGAGCATTAGCCCTGCCCTGGGGCTCCAGAACCTTCCCTCTGGAGCACTAGTCTTGGCAGACAGCTGGACAGGGTGCAGAAGCCTGTATAAATCCCTTGGGTGTGGTTATGCCCCAAGGTGGGGTTTGTTCTGGCCAACTCAGCTGAGTCATGAAGGAGGCTGGTTTGAGGGGAGATGTCTTGTGTTTGCCCTGAGCTGCACAGCCTGCCTGGGCTTGAAAGCAGCTGTGGCAAAGCTCTTCCCAAAAGGTGACTAACAATTGCTGAGTTGATTTGAATGCCCACAGGTGTTGGAGCTGCTTGAACTGTGCTATTGGTGGGGAGAAGGGTAGAGGTGTCCCATGGATGTGCATAGGAAGGATCCCTGTACCTGTCTGCACTGGAGAGCATGTGGAGAGAACAGTATAGGAAACTGAGCCAGAGAAAGGCACCACTCTGGGAGGTGGAAGCTTACAGGAGGTCTGCCTGTGATGACTAACCCTCTGTCACCATTGCAGAGGAGACCATTTCCTACCGTGCAGAGTCTTTCTGATGGTGATCGCTACCAGGCAACACAACAGAGGATCCCATCCCTGGAACAGGCGCTAGAGGCAGCCAAGCAGAGCAATATCTCCATCATGTTTGACCTCCGGCCTGAGAACCACAGTGACTACCAGAACTTCGTCAATGCCACCCTGGGAGTGATCTTACAGTCAGGCATCCCACTACAGCAGGTGAGCTAGTCACTGCCTCGCTGCTGCCAGGCCCTGCTGTCACACCCCTGCCGTGATGGGAGGCACCCTGCCAGCTTCACTGAGCATCCCTGCCACCCTGTACACCACATCCCCTTACGTGATACCTGCTGGGGAACCCTGTCCAGGTGTGGGATTTTCTAGCTGGGAGAAGTTGCCATTAATTAGGGTTTAATGCCTACAGCTTCAGACGCCTCCCAATGACTTTGGTTCCCCAGCACTGGCCACCCCGGTGTGTAAACAATGACTCAGTCTAAGGAGGGGACCAACATTGCTAGCAAGAGCAGGAAAACAGTGCTAAGGCTTCCACCTTCCCACACCGTGCCACACCTTTCCCTGCAGGTCTTGGATTCCTCTTGCAACCTCCTGTGTTCCCTTTATGCTTCATCCAACCTCTGCAGCACAGGATATATGCTTGCCTAAGGGAATGAATTAGCATCCAAATCACCTTCCTTTCTTGGCTTTTGGGGAATGTAGAGCAGGAGGGGACATAGCAAAGACTTCTACTATAGTGCTGATCCAAGGTGCATTCTTGCTGCAGAGTTGGGGCCAAAAGGATGCACTGCTTGATGTATTCAAGGACCCAGAAAGGACATAACTGCTGCAGCTTTCTTAGGCTGGAACTGCTTTCTCCTCTCTGTGGGGTCTGTTGTAATTACTTCTTGGCTGGGGCAAGCTCTTAGGAGACTGTCCTGGCTGAGATCCTCATGGAGGAGCTGAGTGTGGAGATGGGGGACAGGAAGCAGCTGTCTGAGCACACTATGTGTGCCTGGACCTGCAAGGAAATACTGGAATAGAACAAGCTCTCTGGAGCACCTCTCCTCTGCATGTACTCTCTGGCTCTTGCCTAGGTCTTCTGGCTTCCAGATGGGTTCAGGGAACAGGTCAAACAGCAAGCCCCAGGTGTTCAACAAGTCTATGGGCGGAAGAGACTCCAGAATGAGAAGGAGCCACTGCTGCGTGTCAATTTGCCCTACCAGGACATGAGCTCTGAGGAGATCAGGTGAGAACCCTGTGCCCAAGAGCCTGGCATCTCTTGAGAGTTTGGGCAGTGTCCCAGCTGTGTCCCAGGGCCCAGCTGAGGTCGAGTGCTGGTGCCCTACTGGGAAGGGCTGGGTGTGTGCCTTGTGGACAAGCATGCCTTATCAGGGTAGGACTGGTGCAGGGTGTGTAGCTGGCTGCAGTCCTCTGCCTTGCCAGCAAATCTGCCCTGGGTCTGGATCTCCAGACAGTTGCCCCACATGGCTATAAATGCTAGATCATACCCCAGATGTACAGTCCTCTCTGTCTGCATAGAGTGTGGTGGCACCCTGCTGTCTGCTACTCTGACCACAGCTGTCCCCATGCAGGCAGTACCGCCAGGACAACATTTCTGTCAACTTGTATGTGGTGAACCAGCCCTGGCTCTTCTCTGTGCTGTGGTGCTCTGGGGTGAGCTCTGTCACCACCAATGCCTGCCAGGTGCTGAAGGAGATGAAACATCCCATCTGGCTGCTTGTAAGTGATCCCTCCATCCTTCACCCTGCTCCACAGCCCTGTGTCCCAGGTACTTGTGGCTCACTTTTTCTATCAGCCCTGTGCAGCCAACTTCCTGGAGGGTGCTTCTGCTCCATGCTGTACTGATGTGGGAATATGTGACCCTGTAGAAGGGACTGGTGGCACAGCAGGCTGGGCTGTGCCACTAGCACACCACCTCTAGCTGGTGTTCAATGGCTTCTCTTGTTGCCTTGCAGCCCAGCAGCACGTACCTCATGATCTGGATTGTTGTAGACTGTGCTTCCTTCCTTGTCATCCTCTGGGCCTTCCTCTTGATGAAGTAGGTTTGATCCCTTTCCCCATCCCAGGGCAGGTCTGTTGAGAGAGGCTGTAATGTGTGCTGGGTGCCTGGTACATACCCAAATCTGGTTGTATCTGCTGCGACCCCTTTCTGGACTCAGATCCTGGAGGGTCCTCTCCTGTCTGGCTAACTAAGACAGCAGTGTGGGAGGGCATCCTTTATCACCAGGCTGCAGCTAAAAATCTGTCCTAACCCTGCCTCAAGATGCTGGATGCCTTAGTTTACACTTCCTAACTTGCCCTGCACTGCAGGGCTTGATGTGCTGAGGCTGAGGGGACCCTTGTCCTGCTCCTTTTTACCAGTGCTGCAGGAGCTGAGAGCAGATCCCTGTGTGATTGTGGGGCCCCACAGGCTCCAGCTGGTAGCTCGGGGGAGGGAAGGGGGAGGCTAGACTTGCATGCTAACATCGATCCTATTCCATCTCCTAGGAAATGCTCCTACAGAAGACGGCCAGCGGGTGAGTGCGCACAGATGAGAGCTTCCCTCGGAGCCAGGCTGTGCCTGCAGGACTCTCCCTGACAGACAGGCAGCCTTCTCCAGCCAAACATAACAGAGCGGTTTGGGATCACTGGGGGAGGGAAGGAAATCCCAGCCCAGGGAGTTCCTGTGGGACAGCACTGGGGAATCCCACATTTTCCAAGTCTCCAACCTGCTTTTCAGGCCACTCTGCAATGGTGGCTGCCCACAATGACTGGTTTTTTTCTTTGTCTTCTCAGAGTCTGAGACGGATGTGCTGCTCACAAAGATCAACAGCTTGATGCAAGAGTGACCCCTCTTGCCTGCGTCAGCCATGGGGAGGGGCAGCCAGAGCCCTGCACACAGCTCAAGCAGGGAGCACTCCTCAGGCCAGCTTTGAGGCTCCTTTTCCTTTGCAGACTCCTTCCTGAGCCTCCCTTCTCCCGTGGCCTTCCTGGCTCCATTCATGGTGCACAGCTGCCCTCAGCTGCAAGGACCTGGAACTGAGTTTCCATTTCCTACTGGCAGTGAGGAACTAAAACTTTACAGGGATTGCCTGGGGACTGAGTGTTTTTCCAGCAGTGCTGGAGCTGAGACCTCTGCCTTGGGGTTTGGACACTAGTAGGGTTCTGAGTCACGGTTTGGTGCAGGGGAAGGGCAGTCTCTGCCTGTCACTAGCAGCTCTGCAGCCAGGAAAGGGACACCTTGTGTAAGTGCTGCTCCCCTTGGGGGCTGCCTGCCCCATGGCTTGAGGAATAGGAAGAGGGTGTGGAGCGGCTTTCCACAAGATGAAGGGAGAGCAGAGATCTTCACACCCCCATGCTGGATTCAAGTCTTGCCTCTGCTGCTGCTGGCTTCATGCTTATGGGCCAGAGTCCTGGCACTCCATGCAGCAGTTAATGCCTGTCACTCTGGGGGCAAAGAGGACCAGGGCTGGAGGTGGGGGGTGCCTGGGGCTGGCAGAGAGGTGCGAGGGCGGGGAGCGGTGGCACACGGCATCAGTCACTTTGCAGCAGGGCCTTGAATGTGGAAAAGGGTATTGGTGTCAGTTTCACTTGTTGCTACCTGTTTATGTCAATAAAGCAGAGGAGCGGCAGACAGACCCCGCAGGGCTGCGATGGCCAAGGCTGCATC
>NW_008685064.1:0-4039 GCF_000695815.1 Acanthisitta chloris | reverse complement strand
TTTTTTATAATGTATTGGTTATGATGATGTAAAATGGCAACAGCACTAACAGCAATTCTGAGATCTTATTAAATGCTGTGTCCTGCTTATGACCTTCACATTTTCTCTGCCTGTATGTCTTTGCATGCTCTTGAGTTAATAGAAAACCTAGGTTATGATAAATACATAATTGTATTAACTGTTATAGCTTTTCTAAGTCTTAAAATTATTTTCTGTTAAATACTTACTTTCCATGTGTACATTTGTACATGGTATGTGCATTCCATGCCAAAAAATTACTCTATAAGTAATTTGGTGTTATTATTCTGAAAAAAACTAGGTCCTCACTCTCGAGTCTCCTCTCCTAGGCGTCCCAAACCTTTGTGTCAAGGGAATCATACTCAGGCAATCATAACAGTGTAAACACCTTACTGCAAAATAATAGGGTTTGCTTTTTCCTGCATGAGGCCTGAACAGGTGCTGTAGTACTGTCAATGCAATATGAAGTGTGAACGTTTAAATCTTCTATTCATTGTAATTCCTTGGTGGTTCTCAATACCCTGTTGGGTTGCAAGATCAGCAGTAAGCTGTTGTACAGGAAGTCAGACATCTCTCTGCCAGTGTAGAGTACTATCCCAATAGGCCAGTCTTAGTTACTGCCTCAAAGAGAACGATAGGAAAAAGGACAGTTTGGAAGACTAAATGCAAAATAAAACCATGGCTGTTTTCACACCTTTGGGTGACATCAGGAATCTGAAAGTTTGTACTGTTAAGACACATGAGTTGTATTTCTGAGTCTTGTTTGCATGAATTAGATTCTACTTACAATTTGATTTTTCTCTTCTTTAGTATAATGCTTCACCACAGCAGCAGAGAGATATAATAAAGAGTAGGAGTCTGGACAGGAGGCTACAAGAACCAATAGTCTTAACAAAGTGGAGACACAGCACAATTGTGCTGGACACCAACGACAAGGTAGGAGCAAGTTAAATAGCATGCTGAAATACCAGCTGATTCTGGTGTGTGTAGTGTAACAGAAATGAGTATGCATGAACTTTTGAAATTTCATTTTTCTTATTTCTTTTGTATCAGTGTGTATAACATGTAGCAAAATCAGGGCTGTTCAATAACTTTACTACTGTTACTTTGTGAATAGTAGCTCTTGTTGTCCTGGAAGTATTTTGACTAATGTTAGTTCAGGATTTGGCATGTACAGCCATTTTGCTTATAAGTGGGAATTTCCCAGTTCAGTTTAGGCTATGGATTGTAATTAGGGTTTGTATTTGAGAATTATGGATGTGTGTGAGGTTCTTGTGTAAAGTATATTGATATTTCAAGCCTGGATGTTTTAATTGTAGGAAATGCCAAGTTGGAATGCACTTGAAAGATTGCAGATGAATAATTGAAATATTGGTAGAATTTAAATAAAAGCTGCACTTGCTAAAGTAAAATCTATGCCATAAAGATGTAAATAATAGTGTTATATTGGATTTATCCCTCTAATGACAGTTTCATTGAGCTGCACTGTAATATCTTGAGGAAGGAGGAAAAGCTGTGTGATTACAGAAGGGTTGTAATATTGTTGTTGAAGAGCAGAGGACAGTACTGAAAGTGCTGGAACACTTGGCTTTGATCCTGTCCAGAGCTGAGCTGGTGTTTAGTCTGAAAAGAGCTGCAAGTCAGTAACAACAAAAGCTCTTTTCTGCCTGTTCTTCGAGGCTGATTGTTTTGGGCTGCACACTAACAGATGCTGTTTAGGCCAACATGGAGACAGGAGCCCTCTCCCTTGCTCTCCCTCTGCCTTTGACTTTTGTCCTAGCCATTTCTGCTTGTGCTGGGACATTGCGACCATGGGTGAGGAGAGTTGGTGTGAGCTGAGCAGGGAGGAACTGAAACGGGTAGTGTAGGGTGGTGACTTGCTGGTTCCTGTAATTTCACAGCAGTCCATCCCAAGCTTCATGGAAAATGAAATACTTCGTAATGCTGAAATGTTAGCACAGACTACTCAGAATGTTTTACCAAGAGATGTCATTCTAAGCTCCCTGTTCGTAAAGATACAAGGAAAAGGGATATGAGTGTAGATTTGGGAGCCTGGTGAAAGGCCTGTGAGTGGGCTTGTGTAATGACAGATGCTAAAAACAAACTTAAATGAACTTTAATGGAAACAGATCTGCTGCCCAGAACTTTACTTGCTTGACTTGTTGTTTCTTGTGCATTTTAATAGACTTTGTTTTCACGAGTTGACTTAGTTTTACAGAATAGGATTTATTGGATTTGATCTTAAGCTTTTGAGTTGTCAGTTCAGAATATATCATATGTGGTGTTGAGGAGGCAGTGGACCATGCTTGGCTGGAGACTTTGCACCTGTACACATTAGTGTAGCTTGAGCAATCCTGAGGTCTCTCAACTGCTCCTTTCCCCTCCATCCTCCTCTGCAGTACTCATCCTCCTGTACTCAGTGTGTTGTGGCACCACATGAGAGACAGCCTAGATGGAGCCCTGAGAAATCAAAGCTGAGTGGACACTTCTAGCCTCATGTGCAGTTTATGCTTCACATGTCTGTACAGTTTTGTAGGAGATAGCTTAAAGTTTGGCTTTGGTTTTAAAGGAAGACTTACCTTTATATTTTTTGGCAAAAGATTTACTTCTGTTTTGGAAAGAACTTTATTTAGTGCTGCATTGAATGAAGAAGCTTTTGTAAAACAGTGAATAAGTAGAGCTGTTAACATTTCTTTAGGACCCAGTGTTTACATATGAAGAACTTAAACATAGTGAAGCAAACATGAAAGTATACAAATGCTAAGGGTAATAACCAAAAGAAAATATTTATATGAACCACATTTGTTAAGTCTAAGTCAGTAGCCTAAAGTTCCTTTAATAGCTTCAAAATATGTAAGCAGCATGTATTTTTTAATGGTAAGAAGACTATAGCCAATTTAAAGCACAACATTAATGCTTTGAGAAAATTAAATATGTGTAGTGGAGCAATAAACTACTGTTTTATGTAAAGGCAAAAAAAATTTAGTGCATTAATGCACCTGTTTTATTACCACTAGCAGGCATACTGTTAATATATTCTGCTTTAAATTAGTATGTGAAAAGGGAATAGTTCATTACCACAAGCACTGGATTTCTTGCTCCAGAATTGCTTACTCTGTGAAAGCTCTCTCAAATTCAGAATGAAATGGAAAAGAAAACCACTGGTATTTTTCTGGATAGGCACATGAACTCCAAGTTTACTTTTTAGCTGACTCCTAGGGAAGCTATTTTCTTTTTAGTTTCTTTTTTTTTTTCTTTTCTGGATAAACAGCACAACTCATTTGTATGAAAATAGGGCAGTCAAAAGAGTACTAGAAATGTGTCAGAGTGAAAGTGTGGATTGCCTTGTCTTGTGAGAATTTGATGATATCAAACATACTTGTTAACAGTTTGTTGGGTGTATATAGCTATCAGCTGAAAAAATTGGTAAGCAAAGTAAAGAATACCTTCCTGGGAGGGACAGTGTTGATTTTCTTAATTTGAACTTATTTTCTTTGCAGACATCTGAAAATATAGGACATTTAGGCTGTTCTTAGGAGTGCTAATGTTCTCCCTTGTTATGCTGCTAAAAGAAGTAGTGGGCCAGTTCTCTAGGTAGATATACAAGTGAATTTTAAAGCACAGATATGCAGACTGTTATGTAATGCTACAAAAGCAAACTGAATTTGGGAGAGTTATCAAGGGAATTAAAAAGAGCGAAGGGGATAAATGTGTTAACAGCAACAGAACAAGTAATGTTTTTCTTCCATTTGAAATTCTTTAGCAGATTTTCAATGAATGTATTTGTACAAAGCAATCATTGCTTCAGAGGAAATGCACATGCCTTTTTTTTTTCCTCCAGATGGCCAATTTTTCTAGTTTTCGGAGACTTAGTATTTTATTTCGGTCTGCAGTTAACGTTTAGTTTAAAACAAAAAAAAGCCCCAACCCAAATCTCTAGAGACTTTCAGTATTTGATTATAAGGAAATTTATGATTGTGACTCAGAAAAATGAACAGAATCATAGAATTTTAGGGCTTGG
>NW_008685063.1:0-963 GCF_000695815.1 Acanthisitta chloris | reverse complement strand
GGTGGGGTGGGAGGAGGGAGCATTTAATTAAAAATAGGCTGTTTAGCCCTCAAAATTATGCTCCTTTATAATTCGGTCGTAATCTTTTCGGGCTCAGCCTTGAGGAGAGTAAAGTGGAGCTTGTAAATAGTGGAGGCGTTTTTACGCATGGCGATGCGGGGCTGGCGGGGCCTAGACACTACCGTGTACCCGCGGTGCTCGTTCTCCTCCTTCTCTTCGTCTTCTCTGTCTTCTTCCTCGCTCTGCAAAGCACTGCGCTTCTTCCGAGCTGTAGCTTTTCGTTAAAATAGTACTTAACGTGGGGACTGCTGTTACAGCAGATGTGCGATATTGCTGGTTAATAGAAACCAACAAACAAAACCCGACAGGGTCACTCGTGAAACGTTTCGGCAGCGATAAATATATTTTTTAAGGAGACAATGTCCTCTGAGGTCTTAAAAGAAATTTTATACAGGTCTAAAAAATATTTTGATGTTATTAAAAAAAAAGAGACGGTTTCCTGTAAATCTGAATATTTTTCCGTGTGCATATTATTATTAATAATGAAAGTTTAAACTATCTTCGGATTTTTGACCCCAAACCTGGCCCAAAATGGATTTTCCGGTAGGTTCTGCTTCTGAATGCTTGTTCTTTTTCTTCAAACATTTTGATCCTTCAATTTTACATAGATCAATGTGGAAAAAAATTAGCGTTTATAAAACAGGGGCCAATTCATAGCGATTTTGTAAATGTTTGTGTAAGCTGATAGATGCTGTGGCATAGTACCATTTTGGGACCAACTTTTCTAGAGTGAACTAGCACTTTTATTGTACTTTCTAGCATTGTAAAGTCTCCAATAAAATGCCTTTCCTTCTTTCCATATCGTTTTATTTCACTCCGCTCCTCCGTGCTCGGGAAACGTCAGCGAAGAACGGGGCGGGCGCCGTGTGCCGGGGCCTGTCGGTGCTGCCCGGCCTGCTCCGG
>NW_008685062.1:0-2321 GCF_000695815.1 Acanthisitta chloris | reverse complement strand
TTCTGTGATTCTCTGTTGAATGTTGACCCTTTAGTTTGCATTTAAAAACCCAAGCATTCCCTGCTAATTATCCCTATAGTGCTTGTGTTTCCCTGGTTTGCATGGGACTTCTGAGTGCAGCTCTCCAGGTTTCTGCTGTGCTTAGTCATTGCCATACATCTTTTTTAAACAATTTAACAAAAAAGCTTTTAATTCTACATCA
Organism: Acanthisitta chloris; assembly: GCF_000695815.1. NCBI lineage: Eukaryota > Metazoa > Chordata > Aves > Passeriformes > Acanthisittidae > Acanthisitta > Acanthisitta chloris. The sequence goes on along the minus strand of NW_008685062.1, from coordinate 2,119 downwards.
CCTTTTCTCTAATATTTGCTGTGTTACATTGCAGTATATTGGATGCTGAACAGAAACATGTTTTTGTTGATGATGGAATAGTTTAGGCTGCCCTATTTAGTTTTTCCTCTACTAATACAAAAAAAAAAAGAATGAAAATAAAAGGCAACTTTTAAAAAGGTAATTTGCTGATGTGTGTTTTTTTAAAGCCAAGTCTTTTTTATGTGTCTCACTACAGCCTATCAAAAAAAAAAAAAAAAAGATTGAGAAAAGTCGACGCGAAGAAATTCGGAGGAAAATGAACTCAGCGTTCGAGTTTTGACATATTTCATAAAGCTGTTGAAAAGCAAACCATGCAAGCCAAATTTATGAGCTTTTTTAAAGTTATTTGTAGATTCCCAAGACGATTGTGTTCCCATCACTTACTGCAGCCTTTAAAACTCAAATGACGCTGAAAAATATTCGTGTTTGGCACGCGCTGAGTTACTGCTGAGCCTTGCAGTGGCATCCAGCTAGAGCTGAGGAGCAGGGAGCAGGATGGATTCTGCCCTCACGTAGAGCTCTTCAGTCTGTTGAGGCAGAGCAAAAGGACTCACATTTTCCTGTTTTAAAGATAAAACTAGGAGTCATTATTAGCGTTAAGATTACTTTTATTGTGGGTGGATACAACTGGTTGGGGAATGAGCCTTTTGGGAGCATCTGTGTAACCCTTCACATTTGCCAGGCTTTTCCTTTCAACAAGATCACTCACTTTGTTATTCCTGGAAGAGAAAAACCCTTTTATTTATCAAGGCATTATTCATCTGCACATTGCCAGGTATAGCAAATCTGTTGACAGCACTGGATTTATCATTTACTGTTGAAGGCAAATGGAAGGATTCCCCACTTTCCTAAGCCAGCAAAACAATGTCACTCCTGAAATTCACTGCACAATATCCTGTGTGGATGAAAAAAAGAAGGTTGGACTGTCCAAAATGATTCAATATTTGAAAACTCTAATGAGGTTGAAATGAGCTTATAATTTTTCATGGGTTTTTTTTAAGCAAATACTAGGCTTCCATGCCTTGTGTCTTCATTATTTGTAGTATTTAACCATGGGGAGTATCAAGTTGTTTTGCACGAAGTGCAGCATGTTATTAGCTCAAGGAATTTCTGGTTCAGTGTGGTCTTTCATTGCTGAAATATAGTTATCTTGAAATGTGTGTTTTCAGTCTGCGAAAATGCAGATGTGTTTAGTCCCCTGTGATTAAACATTGCTATTTGCTTCATTAATGCTTCATTCCTTAAGATACTCTACTGAAATTAATGACCTATTCCTAGATTATACACAGGTCTCATGGAATAGGTACTAGTCAGCTTAATTAAAAAAAAGCCAACAAAGAGTTGTGTTGGGAGAGTTCAGTAAACCTAGAGGATACTTTATATGGAATATGGGAAAATCAGAGAATTTTAGGGGTTGGAATGGAGCTTGGAGATCATCCAGTCCCACCCTCTGCCCTGGGCAGGGACACCTCCCACCAGAGCAGGTTGCTCAAGGCTCATCCAACCTGGCTGTGAACACTGCCAGGGTTGGGGCAGCCACAGCCTCCCTGGGCACCCTGGGACAGGGTCTCACCACCAGAACAGGGAAAACTTCTCCCTAATATCTAACCTAAATTTCCCTCCTTCAATTTGTGTGCATTGTCCCTTGTCCTGTCACTGCAGTTCCTAACACTGAGTCCCTCTGCAGCTCCTTGTAGGCCCTTCAGATACTGGAAGTTTGCTATGAGGTTGCAATATGAGGGAATAAATGCCAAGATACAAGTAATCCTCCTTCCTGTTGCCACATGAGAATGAAAGGGATCTGCAGAGTGCATGAACTAGTGCTGAGAACACCGTGGGCACAACACGTGCTTTGGGCTCTGGACTCATTCCAGCCTGAACTGAGCACATCTTCTGAGTGTATTTCATCCAAGCAGAGTACAGTTTGTGCCCCTGATGGCTGCTCCACAGTGGGAACCAAAAGTACACTCAATGGGATTGACCAAGAGATTAGTTTCAAAATTGCAACTAAACTAGACCAGTAAGAATGTGTCATGGCTTAACCCCAGTGGCCACCAAGTCCCATGCAGCTCCTCACTCACTCCCCCACCAATGGGAT
>NW_008685061.1:0-3018 GCF_000695815.1 Acanthisitta chloris | reverse complement strand
GGGTTGGGGCAGCCACAGCCTCCCTGGGCCGCCTGTCCCAGTGTCTCACCACTCCCAACTACATATTGCATAAGGAAGCTTTTCTTTTTGGAATCAGCTTCCCTTTATGATTCCCAGTTCTGACCATAGCAAAGAATAAGGGTTCTACACTAGAGGGATTAAAGTTTCTTAAAGTTTGTGGAATACAATTTCCAAATGATATCCAAATTCCATATGTGATTCCACAGATAACACAAATGTTCAAGGGTGCAACATGGTCTGTGCTGGATGATAAATGCAAGCACGTTCAATTGTTTTCATACTGCAGCTATTAGAATTCTAGAGAGAATTATAAACAGGGAACCCTAAAAACAAAAGAGAAACCTCCAGTAAGTATTCCAGAGGATACTTAGCTCAAAGTTACTCACTATCTTGGACTTATCTTCACTTCTGGATTTCATATAGTCCCAAATTTTGCCAGCAGCTAAAGTAAAAATGGCAAAGAACAGACCCACAGTTGAATTTCAATCACTAATACAGGAACGGCTGTATAAAGTCAGACCAAAGAAATCTGAGACTAGCAACCTGTACCCAACGACAACAAACAACAGTCTATGGAAATGGAAGAAGAGAGCAGAACAAGTGTTTCTGCTTTCCCCAGGAATGCTACCAACCACCTGCAGCCAGGAACCATCGGGTGGTTTTTTATGTATTCAGTGATCCCTAGTGGATTTTTTTCATTACAGAAATTGCCCCTTGAATCCATGCAACTTTTAGCATCTCCAACATCTTTCGTAACACCAGCTAGTTTGCTGTGCTGACTGTTCCCTCAAGAGGCTGCTCACTGAGGCAGGGACAAGAAGCTTTTCTAACATCCAGGTAAGCCTTTTTCCCAAGCTCCTTGCCCCAGTTTCACCCAGAGCTCCCTGTGGGCTCTGCATTAACTAACCTGATCCAAGGTCTTTCCTGCCTCCATGAACACCTGTGCCTCAGCAGCTCTGCACAGAACTGGGACCACGCGGAATTGCAGACACCTAGTGAAAAAGTCAGGTCACTGATCTTAAGCATAACGAAGAGTTACCTCATACTCATCAAAAGGCTCCAGAGCCTGCACTCTCTGCTGTTCATCTTCTGGGATCCAGCAGGTGAAAAACTCATTCATATCCATAACACTGCATTCGGTCCAACCCTGAAACAGAAATCCCTCAAAGTTATTACCTCTGGAAGAAACTCCCTACAAGAAAAAAAAAAGACCCTAAATTAAACACTTGTGTGAGCCTATGAGACTGTTTAGCTGAAGAGCAGCAGCCCAAAACCTGGCGAAAATAGATTTCTCATCTGTAAAGCTTTTAAGAACTGAATTTATAACATCAAAAGTCCCAGAGGAACACATCATGCATTAACCCTCTATCAGAAAGTAGGGTGCAAGCTGGCTGGGAGCACCTTCAAATGACTGGTCATGCTACTGGAGAAGGCAGCGTTGAGCCTCTGCACTGGAACTGGCCAAGCACTTAGTGCTCCAATCTTTCTCAGGTAAATCACAGAACCATAGAATGTTAAGGGCTTGGAATGGAGCTTAGAGATGATACACTGCCAACCCCTGCTCTGGGCAGGGACACCTCCCACCAGAGCAGGTTGCTCAAGGCTCATCCAACCTGGCTGCGAACACTGCCAGGGCTGGGGCAGCCACAGCCTCCCTGGGCAGCCTGGGACAGTGTCTCACCACCCTCACAGGGAAAGCTTCTGCCTCATATCTAATCTTTCAATTTGTACCCACTATTTCAGTTTTTACCCATGATCATGTACCCAAATCATGCTCGATGATGTCCTAGAGCTGCAGGTACTTGCCATTCCCAGAAAGCGCCTCTGCTGTGCCTCACAGTCAGGGTACTGTGCCAGAGAGTGAAGGGCAGAGTTCAGCTGGATGAAGTGCTGCTGCATGACGCGTCCAAAGGGGTCCTCTGGGTGCACCTGCTCGTACAGCAGGAAGCATGCCCGAGGGAAACGTTCTGCTGCCCAGTGGATCAAGGCATCCGACCTGTTAGGAGACTACACCTGACAAACTCAATCATCGAGGGCTCACCGACGACAGAACCATCAAGGTTGGAAGAGTCCTTCAAGACCACCAAGTCCAACCATTAACCTGTCACTCCTGTAACCCCTAATCCCCAAACCATATCCTCCAGCACCAGGTCCAGAGGCCTCAAACACCTCCAGGATGATGATGATCACATGACAGATGCAGTTGTCCCTTCCTGCTAGTAAGGCATCCTGACAAGAGGCAACACACAAAGGAGAATAAGGCCCCCTGTGCTGGGCCTTATGCACATCCCCTCCCCATCTGCACAGGTATTTCAGGGGATGAGAACAAAAATCTCAAAATCACTTGTTAAAGATTTTTCTTCTTGTTTTCTCTCCCTTCTAGGATGTCATGTGCACATCAGTTTCACCATCACATTCAACCTGTAAGGAGCTGTCTGGGACTCCACAGAATTCCCAAGGCTTTAGTTTGAAGAGATCAAGTCCCCATCCCAGGGTGATGCACACAGACAGAAACATCAGCAGAACCCGACTGACCTGCTGTTCTCCATGTAGGTGAGTACCACCTCAGCAATGAGGAGGGTGGGGACATCACTGTCCAGGCCTGCTTCCTCCAGGGCTCTCTCCAGCTCAGATAGCTCTGACAAATCCACTCCCAGTAGTTTATAATCCTCTCCAGAACAGGTAATGGCACCTGGGAGACAAAAATGACATAATCTCACTGTGGTGCTGCTGCAATACTAAGCCCAAAGGGACAAACAGGGCAATCAAACCCACAGGCAATTGCTCACAAGGCTGTGTCCATCACTCTGTTTCTCTGGGACATGTAACGCAGATCTAAAGCTATTCCCTACGCAAATTTCACCTACAGATTTCTCACAGAATTATAACATTTAGTGTAACAACAAAACTTTGTCATATTGACTTTAACAACATTTTCCTAGAACCACTGCAATTCAGAACCAAACCAAACTCTCATTTATAGACCCTTCAGCTTAG
>NW_008685060.1:0-1843 GCF_000695815.1 Acanthisitta chloris | reverse complement strand
TGGTATGGCCAAAGTGCAGGACCCGCAACTTGGCCTTGTTCAGCCTCATTCTGTTGGAATTAGCCCATCTCTCCAGCCAATCCAGGTCCCTCTGCAGAGCCATCTATTTCTGGGAGCAGAGGTGGTAGGTGGAGGTCTGGCATGCTGATGTCACCCAAGCACCCTGGGCATGGCTCACCCATGGGGGATGGCCCCGACACCACAAGGCAGGCAGGGCAAGAGGTTTGGGTGCAAGAGCAGCAGTTTGGGGAGGAACAGTTAACTCCTCCATAGAATATCTTTGGAGAGAGACAGCAAGAGTAATTAAGGAGGTGGAGGAAGAGTTTCAAGGGGTTTATTCCTGCCAAATGGCCAAGATAGCACAGGGAAGCACATTCTGTTGGGTCAGTGGCACTGCAGGGATGGGTCAGTGAGCTCCGGCCAGTCCTCCGTGTGCCACGGCTGTGGGACTGGTGCTAGGCTGCTTCCCAGTCTGCCTGGAAGCAGCAACAGGCTGGGATTTGACCATTTCTTCCCAGACTGTCAGCTCCTTTATTTCATTTGGTTTCCATCACACTCTCCAGGAGAAATATCTTCTCCCTCATCATGCAGCTGTACTCCAAAGTGTGTTATGCCTTGGAGAGTAAAATGCAGTGGTACTGCTGGATTTTTGGAGTCAGGGAACCAAAGATACAGTGAAAAGTTGCAAGCAAACTTCCTTTGGGAAATGGCATCCTATGAAGTGAAGGTTATTCCTGTGTCTGTCAGGAAGAATGTTCATCTTCCTTCATTTTTTTCAGCTATTCAGTACATAAAAAATAAAAGAAATATTTTCCCACTTATATCCATTAAAGTCTTGTTCTCCTGCCAGCTGGGAAAAAGAAAAAAGAAGAAATAGTAGTCTGAGTGCTGGAACTCTTGGCTAATACTTTATTAAATGCAGCGTTGTGCAAAAAAAAAAAAAGGTATCACTGGATCTACCTGATTTATTGGGGATTAATCTGCTAGAAATGAGGTAGAGTTGGAGAACTAATCCTTAATCCAAAGGTACCACTGGTGCTGTCAGGGATGTTTACACCTTCCAGCTGCTGATTGCTGAGGAACATTTGTTCCTGTTAAAAGCATTCCTCCAGAGTCTTCTCAGTGCTGTACTTCCCAAACATCCATTGGCTTTTGAAGGAGTTTTAGTAAGGAAAAAGGAGGGAAAAGGAAAGAGGACTGGGACTGTCATCATCCAGGTTGTGCCTGTGCAGAAACTTAAAATAATATACAGAATTTTCAGGTCAAACCAAGAGGTCATTCTGGAAATACACAGGATTTTTGCTGCCTTGATTAGCTGTGCTTAGCCTAACAAATTCCTAAAGCAACTTCCTAGATGTATTTGCTTAGCATCTAAGCCTCTAATGTTCATCAGAGGAAGAAACAGATGTTCCATTTTGTCTTCCACTTCATTTATTTGATGTGTGGAAAAATGTAGGCAGGTTATTAAACATCTTAAGCAAAGTAGGGTCAGAGAATTCCCCTCTTTGCACCACCACAAGGACTTCAGCAAAGCAGCAGCTTAGAGGTTTTTGCAAGGAGCAAATGCTGTTAAACAGCTCAGCACCTGGGTAATGTTAGCTCTAATTACACACGTGGTGCATTCTGCACTTCCAAGCTCAGAAAAAACACAGTCATTGCTGATTCTGTTTGTGTCAAGTTCTGCAGGTGAGCGATCTGCTGGAAGGCAGGAGGGCTCTGTAGAGGGACCTAGATTGGCTGGAGAGATGGACTGATTTCAATGGGATGAGGCCAAGTGCTGGTCCTGTACTTTGGCCATAACAATGCCAAGCAGCAATCCAGGCTGGGGACACAGTGGCTGGAG
>NW_008685059.1:0-1020 GCF_000695815.1 Acanthisitta chloris | reverse complement strand
CGCAGGCTCCACGGCTCGGGCCGTGCGGGAGCTCTGCTTGAACTCGGCCGTGCTGGAAGTGCAGCCGAACTGTTCCTCATTTCCTCACGCCCTGACCTGTGGCCTCAGCTCCTGGGGGGCTGCAGCACCCCCTGACTTTCTAACGTCTCTCTTCTGTTTCTCTTTCAGACGACTTACACAGACAAGGGAGAAAAGGTAAGAGTTGTGTCCCTGTCCTGCCCCACTGCCTGGCCCGAAACATCCGCTGTGTGGATGGGGGTAATACTCATTCCTTACTCCTTGGTCACCTGGCAATAGCAGAAGGAAAACTGCTCTGGCTGAGCCACACAGGCTCCTCACTATAAATTCACGTGAATAATGGAAATGTTTTTGTTTCCTTTTGGTTTGGGAGGTGGCAAAGGGGAGATGATGGGTATTTCCCATTCCAACCCAATCCTCGAGCAGAGGCCTCATTTCAAGCAACATTTATTTCCAAATGTTGCACCTTTTTGCCTCCTTTTTTCCCCCTTTAAAGTGCTTCCAACCACTAGTGCCCGTCGCAGCCACGTGCCCAATGCCAGGTAGGAGGGTGGTGGGGAACAGAGGGAAGGGGATCTGTCCTGGCGCTGGAGGTTGCTGAAGAGCTTTGGGGGAGAATTAATCTTTAATGCTGTGAGGTTTGGGGGTTAGACCCACTGCAGGGCTGCCCACTGGAAGTATGGGGACTACTATGGCCCCAGGTGAGCCAGAGCTTTGTACCTTGCCCCCTGCAGCACAGGATCCCACGGGACCTCACTGTAAAGCCCTGGGAAATTGCTGCTTTGGGGTTGTTCCGCCCGGTTAACTCGGACGCGTTTGCAGGAGACACATTTGCAGGGTCACAGCTGCTGCTTCCCCCTGCTCTGGAGCTGAGCAGTGCTGTGGGAAAGGCCGTGACAGCAGCTCTCAGCCTGTTTTCCCTCCCCCTTAGCCCCAGCGAGGTCGCTTCATCCATTTCCACTCCATCACCTTCTGGGTGGGCAATGCCAAGCAGGTGAGAGG
>NW_008685058.1:816-20975 GCF_000695815.1 Acanthisitta chloris | reverse complement strand
TTCTATGATTCTATGATTCTATGTTTTAAGGCAACAATGAGGGATGCAGACAACTACAGTGCTGCACTGGTTTTGCCCTGCATCTCAAATTGGAGTAAAATGAACAAGTTCTTCAATTTCTTTCCACGACTCTTCATCCTCTCCCATTATTATATCTTATCCTCTGACTACAGCATCAAAATAAAAATTGTCTTTGATACATTTGAGATTGTGGTATGTTGATGGATTTTGGGCAAATTGGTAAAATGGACCTTGATAATGCTGTAAGATGTAAATGTGCCTATATATATGTATATATATGAGGTTTTACATTGTTCTTACATTGATTCCCTTGCTCCTTTGTCACCTCGACAGAGGCCCACTCACAAGGTGACCATGACAAAAGTGTACAATGGAGAGGGGGATCCCTTTCCTCCCCTTCCCTTACTCCTTTACATTGACCAAATGTCTTTCTAAATGACTTGCTGAGCCAGGCTATTCTTATATCTTACATATAAATGGACTCTGTCTTACAACCAGAAGATTCAGGGGTAAAATTTCAGCTCCCAATGTGAAAAGATTAAGGTCAGTCACTTTACACTACAAAACCTTTTCACAAGAGCAGCATAACAAAAGGATCCACGAGCCTCTCCACAATATGATTTATAACTTCAAGGAAAACAAGAGAGTTTACAGCATCCTTTTAGGACTGTACCACTTCTTTATAGACTTATGACAGAAAGAGTTGGGGGGAGGAAGGTGATATTAAATAGGAAGAAAAGCTAACTTGTCTCCCTACTTCCATTTACTTACTGGTATTTGTTTTTTATGGGGAGAGCATATGAAGCACTGTTGAGTGCGAGAAATTAATAGAAAATGTATCACATTTTGGATCACACCGGGTCACACAGCAGTGAATGCAATGGTACCTGGGAACCAAATCCTCACAATGGGTGGTCTGAGCCTTTATTCCTCTTTGTTTCTTCCATCAGTGTCTAAAAGCAGGCAACAGAAGCTATGTGACTCAATACCTGTGCAGCACAACATGCTCTTTGGACTGATGCAGCTTAGAAATGCCATTCATGAAGTCAAATGCTCTTAACAGATGTTCCAGCTTAAAGATAAATTAATTTTATTTGGCACTGTGGCCCAGCCAAATTGCACTTCTTTCAGCAGACTTCATTTTGGCAAAGCAATGAGTATCAGAAAGGACTTACCTAATGCATAAAAAAATCTATTTAAATTTATAGACCATGCCAACAGCAATGGGGATCTGGAGCAGAGTTTGGTTAATATAAATAAACTAACGGTGACCAGAAGGGGTAGCATACAGCACTCATCAACCATGCCCATGGATTTGGAAGAATTTAAAGATGAGAAGGTCATGTCCGTGTTAGAAGACGGAGGAAAAATCTGCAGAGAGGATAAGAGACCTGTATATGAAAGAAAATGCAGCTGTGGGGGGGGAGAGAGCCAAATACGGACAGAAGAGAGAAAGAATATATGTAGGAATGGAGTATGCATCCAGAAAGAGGATGAAAGGTCCTGCTTGTTTTATTTTTGCTAACTTCATAACAGCCTACCACTCTCGGAGTCAATACAGTTATATTCCAGCAGTAGTAGCAGTAGTGGTAAGTCAGTGTACAATATTAATTGGGCCAATGAGGCTAACAAGGTAGCAGGCAGACACTGGGATAAAGAGGCATCTTAACCAAAAAACCACAACATTGCTCTTTGATTTTGTGATCGAGATCGAATGGTGGTCTGAGCTCACCTGCCCTCTCGAGCTGATGGAACTGTTTGGGTCTTTGTGCACACCCATGCCCAGCATGAGGCTTACAGATGCTTTAGCCTAATCATCTCTCATGAGTTTAAATGTCACCCTGGGACCATGAGGCCTGAGGGGCAGGGGACTCTAATACTTCTGTATTTAAGGCAGAAAGAGAGGTCAGTCTTTTTCTAGGTTGAGTCAGATGTGGTTTAGCACTTGGGTACAAGATCTAGTCTGGGGTGAAACAGGATTTTCTCTGACCTGACAGACACTATCAAAGAGGAACACTGATGTTATTAGGAGCTGCTTAAAATACATCAGGTTGGTGGTTTGTTTTCACTACAATCAAAAGCCTGGGCGCGCTGAAGCCTGTGCGGATTATCACTGTTTAGACTGAGTGGGGGGATGAAGCACTTCATCAGCATGTTCAATGGAAGTACTTCTGAAGGCCTTAGAAGCTGAAGTACTGCGTGGAAGGTAAAGCATAATTAAGAAAAAACTGGTGGGTGGGCACAAATAACAGTGAGAGGATTTTGATCAGGTCACTAGGTACCAAGTGCTTGATTAAGTGCAAGGGCTTTCCCATAAAGCTAAGAACAGTAAGGCCCTATCCTGTCAGTATGCAAACTGTTCTGTGTGCTTCAGCAGCAGAACTTTGTGAAGGCAGGCCGAGTGTCCATGTTCCTTCCAGGTGCCTACATAGGCAGCTATTTTTGGAAGCTAATTACCCCTGGTTAAGGAGTAGTGTTAATATATATTTGTGGGACACAGGATTCAAAAGCAGAAGGCCTCAGCTTGTTGGAAATCAATTTTAATATCCCTATGGCTCTGGTAGTGTTAAGTGTCAATGCACCATATATACATCTTACAGAGGCTTCTCTTTTACAATTAAGCCCTCTGATTTACTGCAGGCATGACACTCGGACTCCAAGAGATAGGGAGGCATTTTATTTTCAGGGAAAAGGGAAGAACTAGCAATACTATTCATAAAATACTCTCAACCATAACTGCTTATTTCTCTTAAATTATGTTATGAATTATTATCAGATTGTAGGTAGATACTTGTTCCTGAAATTTTATTATTTGGGGGAATATTTTTGCCAGTTTGGACTTTTCTCTGCATTTAACACTTGCAGTGTTGTTGCAGCACAAAGCTTCTTGGCTTCTTTTCTGAACTCCAAACTCAAACTGAAAGGAAGAATCTGTGTACTGGGATGAGGTGTGTATCTTGAGGTGGATACAGAAATCATAAAAATAAGACAAAAATTATATCTGTCTTTTGCAAAAAGCTCCCTCCTATTTGCCAAGCATATGGAAAGAATAAAATTTCCATGCTTTATCCAATGGACCAAAATAGGTCTAGAATTGAATTATACGCCGCACACAAATAAGTAGTGTGTAACACCTCCTCAGCCTCTCTTAAACCCTGAGTAGGGACAAACTTCTATACCCAGTAATAACCAGAAGACAAACTACTTCATGCTGTGTAAAGGAAGAGCACAACACTTGTGGCTCCCACTGGAGAGTCCGAGGTCATCTACTGAGGGGAGAGAGACCTGTGTGAGTGAGGCCAACATGCTCTGAGCAGACCACCTGGGGTATTGAGGGTGGATACAAGTCCTTTGCACCATTTTTATGGAGGAGAATTCTGGCTAGCGAAAGGTGAGCTGCTGGGGAGTGAACAAAATAATTAATTGCTTTGAAGAGGTTAAACTGGGCAGAGCTGGTGTTGCTAGGGCCCAAATTGTAGTTATATTGGGGAAGGCAGGAGAGAGAAGGCAGTGCAATGAAGTAAATGGGGGAAGAGAAGAAGACAGTGTCTGCAAGGAGCTGAGGAAGGCTGGATTATGGAAGGTAGGTGTGTTTATGGATGATTGGAGGGGGTCCAGCCATCACAGAAAACAAGCAACATTTAATCTGAAAAATATTAAATAGAGACTGCGGTGAAAATTAAGGCACTGAATCAGGTGCTCCCACAGCAGCTTCTAGTGGAAGAAATGGATGTAGCCTGAGAGAAAGGAGGAAGAGAAGCCCATGTGCAGGCAGGTCAGCTTCAGCAGCAGGCAGGAATTCTGCCACTATGGAGGACTGTTTTGTGGGGACATTTCATTCTAGGTTATGTAGGCACCATGGTCAAAGCTCCTTTCCTTCAGTCTCCAGCTTCCTCTGGAGACTGCAGCCTGGGTATTCACTGTTCTTAAAATTTATTCTATACTGGTCTGCACTAGCTCCTGCCCAGAACACAGGAGTTTCTTAACAAGTACATATGCCATTTTAACACAGGCTAAATGAGGAAAAATCTTGTCTAAAACATCTTCTATTTAATACACATCTAATATATTTTTTATAAATTGAAGTAATTTTGAAACAGTCTTAGGAAACAAACCAAACTAGGTAGGACTAATCTGCACAGATTAATTTTGTTCTCTAGCCCATGAATATGGGGTGGCAATCTCACCATGCTTATTGATTATCAGACAAGACTACTAATCCCCTTAAGGTCATTAAGTGTACTTAATTAAAGAGCAGTTAGGAAGCTTCTCTTTACCAAGTTAATAGTGGCTGTTAAGAGTGATTTGTACATTACCAATATGGTAGCCATTAATCTAAAAGTCAATTTGTCATTTATATTTTCCCAAACAAATATATTCAGTAGGCTGCAAAGGTGGCTAGAAAGCATTCAGCATCTGTTCTTGCTGTCTGTGCAAGGAAGAAACTGCTTTCTTAAACAGTAAGGCTTAGGCTGTAGCCATTTCCACCCACTCTCTTCTATACCCCACTGTTTTGTTACATCCTGAATTGGCAGGGGGAGCAGAGCCTAAAAATCTTGGAAATATTCAGTTCTGGCAAGTTTCATGAAGGGTAACAGTAATGTGCAGAAGCTCAAATGAAAGTCTTCCCTGACAGAAAGCCTGATGCTTTTTGGCTTTTTGACTGGCAATTGGCACAGAAGTTTCACACTAAAGAAGAGGTAGACACTGGTCTCTTCTCTCCAGTGATCAGTGACAGGGACCTGAGGGAACAGCATGAAGCTGTGTCAGGGGAGGTTTAGGTTGGATATTAAGCAAAGGTTCTTCACCCAGAGGGTACTGGGCACTGGAACAGCTCCCCAGGGAAGCGGTCAGAGCACCAAGTCTGACAGCGTTAAAGAATTTGGGCAATGCTCTCAGGCACATGGTGCGATTCTTGGGGCTGTCCTGTGCAGGCCCAGGAGATTGAGTTCGATGCTCCTTGCTGGTCCCTTCAATTCAGGATATTCTATGATTCTATGAAAGTCAAGGAAGGAAGCCAAGGGTACAGCCAGGGTGACATAAAAGATAGGGAAGGGAAAACTGGTAATTTGATGATGATAAGGGAGGGCAAGGCAATGCAAAGCTACAGACATCTGGATTTTGTTGTTCTGTGAATATCTGAATTCATTTTTCATTACTGTATGTAAACACAAATACATATAAGTTTTAATATGATGTATTTCAAGATTAAATATGTAATGAAATACGTAATGTTTTCTGGTTCTTATTGCATACATAATTTGTTTTGAGACGTGAACAGATTGAATCTTGAATATGGATGTTGCTTCACTAGCAGAAGTCTATTGCTGCATTTAAAGCAAACATTCCTTAGCAAAACACCATGCATCTGTCATGTTCTCTGTCCTACAGACTTAAATGTGTAATTTAAGACCAAAAGCAAATCTATCTAGAGAATTATGACCTCTCAAATAAGCTTCTTTTAGGGAGCACGGTAGGATGAGCATTACACTGGGTGATGGTCATTTACAGAAGAATAGCTGCTTCTGAACATACCCATCCCTGCCCCAGGTATCTCTCAACAGTGCTTAGTGGTATTCTTCTACAGAATTGCCAGCCAGTGAGGAAAGCAGTTGCTTTCACTGTTTGACCTGAATAGGTTGTTTTGCAAGAGTAGAAATTTAAGTTCAGGGAACTGGAGAAAATCTCAGGGTAGAGGACTCACCTGTAGAGTATTTTAGACTTGGGAAACTTGCAAGGATAAAATGTCAGTCACAATAGTATTGTTTTAACCCATATTAAGGCTCATTTATTTGCCTCCAATATTTTATTTTTCTGCTGTACCTGAGATATATATGTATATAAGTCTTTTTCAAAGATAGACCCAACATTGTAACCTTATTTTCCCATTAAAAAATGGATTCTATACTTGCCAATGGGATAAAATTCTCATTTTGATCTCTAGATGCAAATATATCCATAAGCCAGGATAAAACATTATCTGTCCTGATCATACAGCCAGTGTCATTCTGGCATAGCACCTGCATTTGAGAATTTCTTTATAACATATTATTTTTGTTTTACTAATCAAGCCTGTTTAGGAAGTTATCAGACACCTTGAATTATAGTGAAGGTCTCTCTGTGGCAGAAGTACTGTTTAAACCTTTTGCCTGCTTCAATATGTCAGCAGGGCTTTCTGTGATGATGTTGAAAATAAGATCTTGCTTTAAAAACACAAAACCCAAACCAAAACAAGCACATGAAACAAAAAAACCACCAAACAAATAAACGCCGAATGTGGCAAATTTTTGCTCTAAGTCAATCAGTTCTCCAATTAAATTCCAGGTTTGGCTGCACAAAAAGGTAAGAAAATGAAGGTTGGAAAGAAAATTAAAGAAGGGAGAAAATGGTGGTGGAAGGGAGGAACTAGGAGGTGGGTAGTTATTGGGATTTTTTTCATGCTGGTATTGTTGTTGGGAAAATGTATGTGCAACTGTTCAGGCAAGGTGGAACACACTGTGTGAAGCAGTGCAGTGTCCACCTGGGAACAGAAGTTTGGTACCTGTGTTTAATAGAAGCGTAAGATAAGAGCACAACCTAGATTTTATATTTTTGTTAATTCTTAAGGTAAATCATAGTAGAAAATTAAATAATAACTATTACTTGTGTGCAACAAAGAGAACACTTTTTAGTTATGAGGCTGGTTTGGGTTTTTTTTCAGGTTTTATAAAAAACAAAGTTACCTGCATAACTAAGGGCCAAATCAGCATCTCTCCTGAAAAATCATTTGATTCCCACTAGGGTGCCAAGGAGAGCTTTTTCACAGCAACAGGCAGGGACAGCAACAGACTTGGGGCTCAGCTGGAGCACCTGTGCAGTCATCTTAATTTTGAAATTGTATATACTGTTAAATGACAGAGCTCCCTCCTCTAAATACATTTAATCTGGAAATTTCCAAGCAGCTTATCTGCTAACAATCTTTTAATATTCTATTTATTTATTTAATATTGTTGCTTGGGCTGCTCATGTAATCAGATAAAGGTCATTAAGCCAAATTTATGATTAAATAGGATAAAACTATTTATTCTCTTTACTCAGCCTATTAATGTTATAGCTTATGCTGACTAGATGTCGATATTTCAAATGAAGTTACTACATTTTTCAAATATCATAATTATATGAAAAAGCTATATTATCTCATTGTGAGGATTACCTTCCACTACCTTATCTGCCATAATGTCTGCACATATTGGCCTTCAGATTTCCTCGTGCTAACTGCAGACATTTCTGTAAGTCTCCCATCTGGTATCTGCATTAACCTCCACATAGTTTTATTTTGTTATTTTATTCCTTAAGTCATAGTTAAGGATTTAAGGGACTGTTTGCCAGGCTTCATGTTTTCATGTTGGCTTGCAAACCACAGTATCAAGTGTTTTCTCCTTTAACTGCAGCCAAATTGTTTGTGATATGAGAATGTCACTGTGTAAAGCAATTGCCTCATGATTCTGGAGTACACTAAGGGAAGAGTATTCTTTCAAAGCTACATTTACCACAATGTAATTGACAGGAATACCTGTTTCAAAGCTGTGGACTCTTGCAAGCTTTCTGGTTTGTGAAAAACAGACCTTAAGACCACCCTAAGGCACAGTGCACCTTGTATCTACTTTCCTTGTAAGAGTTCTGTGGTATTTGTATATTTTCAGGAGTACAGTTGCTGTAGTTTGGGCTGTTACTCTTTTGCTAACCTTTTTTCTCCTTCTAATTGTCTATGACCTTGCCTTCAGAGAAGCTTAATTAGAAGCTCATAAAGGCCACAGCCAATTTGATGGGTTTTGTGCAAATACAGACGGCCAAAGGAGAGCTGAATTCCTCAGACAGTCCCTCTTGTCATAGGTAGCTGGCCAGTTAACTCCAGTTGCTAAGATGCCTGACAGAAATCTGAACCTATCCAGTGTGGCTGAGTCCTAAAAGTGATAATGTGACCAACCTAATGCAGATGACACTTTCCTAGTATGGATGCTGAGGCTGAGTCTCCTTATAACATATTGGTGACCACATGGCAGCAGCGCAGTTCTGGCTGCAGCAGAAAATAAAAAGGATTGCAGAAAAAGATAAATTTTACCCAGAAAATATTTTCTGGTAGTCTATTTGGAAGGTTCCAAGTAGTTACAAAGCAGAAAGATAAACTAGATTATTAAAAAGTCATTTATTCACCCTTTTTATCCTAATATTTTCTAATAACTAAATTTACAGTTCCTCATAAGAACTAGTGTATTAGTTCACCTCTAGATTGTCTGCTTTGTTGACTTTCTACTTCTAGAAATTAGACAGTTTTCTCCTCATTGCTGACTTCTGTCTTCATCCTCATTCTCCAGGTTTTTGAATTTCATGTTCTCTCAACAGCTGGTCTCAATTTCATCATCCAGAACTTCATTTCTCTAGGCAATCAGGCAAATGAATTGTCTTCATCCATGTTTAAAACAAATTCATTCTAAATTAGTCTGTGCCCCTTCAGCGTTAATTTTCCATGACTATTATGGTCATAGAGCTTTATAGCATGAACACAAGCAAATATTAAGTTTGAAGGCTTAAATGTTTTTCAGTGAATTTTACATTGTAGGCTACATCTTCAGCTGTGATTTGAGTCAGTAGGAGTCTTTAAAGCCAAGGGATATGGTTTATATGATGTGGTGAGAACAGTAGCATTGTTTTGTCTTCATGCTAGTCAAAGAGCCGGCCTGTAACTAGTCAAAATAAGTTCCTTCAAATTAAGAATATTAATTTGTTTTAAAGCAAATTATTTAAATTACTCAACTATGGAACAAAAAATGTTAACTGTAGCTAAGTGTCATTTCAGCATAGTCTGAAGTTGACATAAATGGGCTGCTTGCTATTTTGTTCTGGGGTAATTGAAAACTATTTAATACTTATTACAGTAGCAAACATTTAAATGTGACATGCGCTGAAGAATTTTTGCAGTTGATTTGGAGAACCCGGGAATCTCACACAGAGATTTTAGGATGTGTCTTAGATAGAAATAAGATGTACCTCTGACCTATGACTATTTATACAAGGTAATAAAGACAAGAATGTTGGAGAGTCAGTCAGGACCAGAAGTGGTGTCCTAGCTCCTCCTCTGAACTATTCTCCAAAGGAACCTAATTTCAGTGGACAAAATTACCCCTCAGAAAAGCCTCTCTATCTGCACTCAGAACAAAAGCCATATAAACCTATTCATCATGTATTTAAAACCCATATGACCTTATTCTACCTGCAATCACTTAGTTGAAGCTTATTTCACAGTTCTTAACATTCTCTCCTGATGAATTACGGAACTGGTAAATATTATCTATGTGCTTAATATTTGAAGTAAAATGGAAAAGGAATGTACAGGAGTACTATTTCAGTCTTACGTATATATTTTGGGAATGTAATACTAGATGATGGAAATATTTAATTCCTTCTCAACAGTTTGATTTGGTGACAACAAAGTTATCATTGTGTGGTGCTTGTATGAAGGCAAATTTGATTTAGTCAGGATGTGTTAGGAGGAAGACAATATAAGTATCCAAATAAAGCAGTTCCACTGAGCAGATCTACTCATCACAGAACTTGTTCTCCTTGGTGGCTTTTTAGAGAGAAGCAAAAGGCTGAGAAAACCTGGACTGAGTTACTTCTGTAGAGATCCGTCCACATCCAGGCTAAAGTATGTTGGCAACCTGTCCATGAATATTTTATTTCTGTATTCATCTGCAATACAGTCAAATAAATCCTCAGTATGTCCATGGGGTGGGAGCGTGTGTGGGAATTTCTATAAAAAAACCCTAGTGTTCAGTCTGACAGCTTCAAAAGGAAGGCTTTCAGCATCTTTCAAGTTTCCTGTCACTTGTTATCCAGCCATTACTGTGGACTTACATATCAAACAGGTTTCAGATGGTTTCAGTGATGCTCAGTGTTTTATTTAAATTTGTAAAAATGTGTCCTACTTATCAGACTAGTAGTGTTTCACATATGCTTTTTATAGCCAGGAGTATTTGGCTTCATGGCATCATGTGAAACAAACACCCTCAAGTCCCTGCTCCTCATACTATTTCAGCTCTCTTTTCATGTGTTGCTCTCGGTGCTTTAGTTCAGCCTTCCCTGATGTATCAGTGGATACACCCTCAGGAGCTTTATGTGGCAGGGAGAAGTATCCCAGTTCTTGATTAGAAGAGAATGACATATTGGTCACGAATGCTGAAGACTAGCAGGCACTTTCTCCACAAAAGCCTTTATATAAAATGCTCAAAATAAAAAGACTTGGAGTTTGGGTATGGAGCAGGGGGAAGGCAAGACACTGTATCTTGTCAGCTCCCTTTTTATTCTATTTGCCTACAAGCAGTTTTCATCTCATTTGAATAGGAAAGAGCACTGGCAAAAGGAAGAGGCCAAGCCTGCTACTGGAAGAAGATGTGTATGACAATGCATGGGTTATGGGAAGCAAACATTTCACCCCAGTTCAGCTGTAGTTATCCTTTCTTTAAACAGATACTCAGGAAAGATTAAGAACCAACTTTATGGAAGCAAGCTCCACTTCTGCATTACAGAGCAGGAAAAATTTCAAATTGCAGATGTCTGTTTTCTTCCTCTTCTTGTTAATTTCTGCACTCGTGATTTTTTTTTCCCCTGGAAGTAGAGCCTTGGAAGACTGTCCTTTATATTTTCATTGTTTTAATTGTCCCACAAATTGAGTAAGATCTGTACATAGGGTCATAGGTCATATCACAAAAACATCTTAGAAGCAAGAAAGAACAATTCCTGAAACCCCATTTAAAATATCCTAAGAGGGACAATATCTCCTATAAGTCAGCACATCATAGGTGGAAGGAGTTCTACATTTTGACAAGGAAAAAAGTGGAACTCTTGACTGTGGCCTTTGTCATCTGACCAGCTGTGCTGGCAGGAGCTGAGTCACACTAATTTGGGAATCTGTCAAAAGAGAATTCAACTCCCGGATTGCACACATAATTTTACTTTGCCACTGAACATTTCAGTTTAGCAGTTGAAATGAGAAAACAAAACAGAGAAACAAGACTAAAGCTGGGTAACATGAGCTGTCTTGTTTTAAGTCATGCTGGAGGTCCTTAATCAAAACCCTGAGCTACCTCCAAACACCTTGAAGGCTTGAGTCAGCTTCAGGGTTTCCCACATTCCACTTCTATTGCAAGACTGCTCTGCGTTTAACCATATCTTCCTGGATTATGACTTCCAAATCAAATTTTTTTCAGACCTACTACAGATATTCATACCAGGTTTATGTTCCCTAGCCCTTCTGAGCAAATTTTCTTGCAGATTTCAATCAGGCTATTCACACAGGGCCAAAAGATGGGACACACATCAGAAATACTGAATTGTGAAGGACAAAACTGTTTCAGTCTCAAATTTCATTGTTCTTGACATCTAGGCAAACAATGCCTTATTGTGTAAAATAAACTGAGAAGGATGGATCTGAACTATGAAATTTCTTTCAATATGCTAAATTAGAACATATTGACAGGATATCTCCTTCAACCTCCTCAGCAGGTTAAGGGCACATTTCATAGTAGAGAAATGTGATTTCAAACTGCACTTGCTATAACTACAAGCAGGGTGGCTTTAGTCTGTCCCATAGAGAGCGAACACTATTACAAATGCAATTTAATGTTCCACTCAAGATGACAGTGAGGCCCCAGTCTTGCTGGGCCTCAGAGACACTACATCATTCCCAGTACTTTCACCAATAAGAATAAATATCAGTCTTTCTGTAGTTCCAAAACATTCTTGTTCTTCGCTTTCACTTACAAAATAAAATTAAAAAAGAGGAAAAACTGACTTCAGTTTGATTTATACCTTGATTTCAGGTAAAACCAAATTGGGAAGTTGTACACAGAGCCCAACTGGTACAAGAAGATTAAAAGAATAATCATAAAAACTTATGTCTATTCTCAAATCACTTATGTATGCTTCCTTTTATTGAAAGAGAAAAATTTCGCAGCAGAATGGAAATGATGTGATATAGCTGATCCACTTTGCCCAAAAATAATGAACTGTCAAAGGTAAAAGAACTGCCAAACTTTCATCTCTTCATCTGAACCATGATGTCATTACTAGCTCTCCTGAAAAGTTAATAAGCCTCAACAAAAGATCAAAGTTCAGTACTTGCAGGGTGGCTGGCAAGATCAGAGCTATAGCTGGTATGGATCTTAGTGAAGAAGTTTATAAGCTGAACCATAGCCAAAAAAGTTTGCAGAATATAAAATTCTATTATTTGAAGAGTCTATTATCTCTAACTGATACGAGGAAAGAATATCATAAGTCATTTGTCATTCATAACAGATTTATTTTTAGGGTAAAGTACTGAAGTCAGTAAGCTTTGCTTTCTTCTAAATGCAGTGCCTTATGCATGAAACTTTCAAACACTCATTAAGTTTTTCAGTTTTATGAACACTAGATTATTATGTAGGTAACTGAGTAAACTTCAAAATTAAAAATAACTTTAAAACTGAAAATCACTTCAATTGTTGAAAAATTCTGAAGTAAACAACGGAAGTGTCTAAAGGCTGGATGTACAGTGAAATGCTTAGAATAAAACCCATGAAGTATACATCAGTCATATTTATATGACTGAGTTAATTTTGAGTAAGTTTTAAAAGAGTTTAAAGAGAACGTTTTGGGCTGGTTGTGGGCTTTTTTGTAGATAACTACTTCTTGAATAGCTTGTCAAGATTAATTGAAAAACAATTGCATTCTTTTGGAAATTAGTTTCAACAAAAGCAGTGTATATTCAAAGGACTTCTGGAATCTATTTTAATGAATAGGAAGCAAATTGTACCTTTTAAATATGCAAATAAGGTGATTCATTAATGGTCATCTTAGCCCTGAAAACTGGACTGTAATACGAGGCCACTTTCTCATTTACACTGTTATCCTCATGTTATGCTGATATGCTGGTATCTTTAACATTACTTGGTAAAATTTTTATTAAAAATTATCATCAATTGTGTGGATGATGACAGTAATTACTTTTCTCTGTCCCAAACATCTAAACGCTGAAAGGCATAAATATAGATGTTTGCGTGATTTTTCCCAAGGTGTCCTTGAATGAGAGGATTTAAACCTTGACAGTGTTGCTTGGGCCCAAGCCAAGTCATGTGTCCTCATTGGTCTTGAGGCTTTTCCTGTGAATGCAGCTGTCACTCTCCTTTGCAGAGTATCCTAATGGAATGAGACTTCTCTGTCCAGTCCCTGTCTAAGACTATGGATGTGTAGCTGAGGCTACAGGAACCCCTAGCTATTTAGCACCTCTCACTTGGGCTGAACAGTTTTTCATTGCTCTGAGACCAGCTCTGCAAGAAAAATCTCTTAATTATGAGATTTATAAAATATGTATTAAGCAAATTAGCTTGATTAAAAATATATACATATATCATATTTAAAATAAATGATGTGAAAAGTGCAAGGGGATCATTGACTGTTATTTGAACCTTCTCTATATGCTTAAGCTCATTGTTTTAACAACATTGATAAAGCTAAAGTAGTGCATTCCCCAGTCTTCAGCTGTATCAGTATAAGCATATTGATGCACATACAGTTTATTTCTCTTCCCTCAGGAAAACTGGGGTATTAGGATTTCCGTTTCCTCAGAGATTTTACAGAGGAGTCAATTGGAATGTGGCTGTACAAAATTGCTTGCATTTTTTGCATACTCCTGATGAAAATTGCACTGACATTTGTGCATATTCATTAGGATGGTCATGAAAATGCAATGATAATGGCGCAAAATAGTTCTGCCTCTCACAAAACAAATGGAACACATTTTCCTATGGTTTTGTCTATTTAGTGATGTTTACCCTATGCACACATTCTGTCCCACCTCCTCTGTTTTCTGATGTATCTGTTCAGATCCTGGTCATTATGGGCTGTGCCTTGTCAAGGATGTATATGTAATTACAGGTGGACTGAGCACAGCCAAGGAGAATGTATCATGACTTGAGTTCTGCCTCCTTTCCATCAATGGTATAACTAATTGGGATATCCTCCTTTGACTTAGCTAGTAGGTTTTGGATTCTCTGGGGCCTCTTCCCCTCTAAAGCTTCTGGGAAGGAGAAAGACATCAGAAGCATGATACCCTGGAAAGTCATGCCTCACTCTACAGAACTGCTTCAAAAACTGCCATTAGCCTTGGCCTTGGAAGGAGAATTTAAGGATCAAATAAATATGCAACTTTGGATATGATTTCTCAAAGCAGACTGAGACCATCTAAAAACTTGCAGTCTTTAGAATGGGTGATCCTGTTCTTGCTGATATCCTTGTACCCAGTTTTGGCATTCGCTTGATTCCTTGGTGAGTGGATTCAATCTGTGAATCCTCTGGGCAGAGTGGGACTGCCCACTTGGGCAGCAGTCAGCTGTTAGATAGGTTCTGCTGCATCTTCTACCAACACCTTTTCCCTTGTCCTGACATACTTCCTATGGTGCTTCATTATCTTCCACTGGACTTGCTTATTGTGCTTTCTAGATTTACATTTATTCAATTAGAATACAATTAAATCAACCTTTACTCACATAGCTACTCCACTGGGAGTTTTGTGGAGAAAAACAAAAGTTCTAGTTTTTCTACAGTCACTTCTCTTACCACCGAGGGCTCCTCTGCTTCCCTGTGCTCTTTGTTACTCAGCACTTTCAAGGAATTTCTAGTCTTTCTCCTTTAAAACATCTTCGCCAGTAGAGATGTAAATCCATAATTCCTGGCTTTGACTATTAGTGTATATTTTCCACGGTATTAATCCTATTTCTATTTTAGTTGATCATATAGGAAAGACTTATAAAGATGCAGGGTCCTACTATCAATTTTCCTTTGCCATGGGATATTCATTACTGACTGCCCTCTTGCATTTCACAGCACTGGTCTATTGGAGCATTCACCCACCATATACTACTTCCTTTTTTTGGCTTTTAACGGTAGACCCTTTTGTTCACAGCTGAAACTAGATTTACTGCTAAGTCAAGCAATTTCTTGAACTTCAGAAAAAGAGTTGGTTTCGACATTTGACAGTTAAACTCAGAGATTCTACTGCACTTGATAATTCTCTCGTATTTTGTTCCTTCCTGCACGTCACTGTGCTTTGCTAAAGTGAATACCAATCTTCTCAATTTGTACATAAGGAAACTAAGACACAGACACAGAGTGACTAATTTCTGAGCTCTGATTAGAATTTGGATTTTCTGACTGCTTTGTTTCTTCTTTGGATAGCCTCCCTTGATCTAGCATCTGAATTTTATTATGAGAAGGATGTACTTTTATTTAAACTAGTCTATATTTATCCCACAATTCTAGAAAGGTATGAAATCCTACAGTGCATGCTAATGCTCCTCAGAATTTACAGTATAGACTAAGGTGCCCAGAATGACTTTATGCAAAAATGTGTATGTAGTTACAGCAGATACACTTGTTGAAGATAACTGGGAATAATGAGCATCTCAAAGTTAGAATGATGAATAATGTTAATGTGTTTCACTTACAGGCGGAAGTGTAACGAGCTTAACACGGTGGCTCTGGGGAGACTGCTGTCTCTTTGAATGTAACACAGTTTAAAAATTATTCTTGAAGAAAAGAGGTGCCAGGAGCAGAGGAATCACTTCTTTAAAGAAAAGCATGAGACTTCCACAGGCACTGCATGCCTTTGAAAGATGGCACATCATATAACAGGGGAACTTTGGAGCAAAACAGTAGGGGTGGTAAAGTTCTTGCTCCGTATCAGTCTGAAGTGGAGAGAGGACCTGAATTAACTGTACTATACTCCCAAGCCTGCTGTGTCCTTTCACAGGGCTGAGGCAATAAATTGGTCCTGGTTGCTGGAAAAGATTTGAAGAGCTAATGGTTATTTGAGAAGGCAATACTGCACTGTGATGGCACAGGTGACTAGTAAAGGGGTGGGGGAATGGAAGAAAACAGAACTACACCCAACTTGCTTTCTTCTTAGATCCTCATGGAGGGGAGCAGATGGAGAGTCAGCAGCAACTCCTCCCCTACGTCTTGCTCTTGTTGCTCATCAGGGATCTTGTTGGTGCAGCAGGAAGGGTTTAACTGCTCCTCCTGGCATGGGGAGAACTTGCAGGAAAAAAGGGCAGCGTGATTCTGCTCCGGAGATGATGAAGCTTGTGCTTCACTGTTACTGGGTCTGCTACCCCAGCAGCTAGGCAAAGCAGAGCAGTAACCACTTACGGCTCTGGAGTTGTTCCTCCAGGTCTCTCCCTTATGACAGAGAGCTCTTGAAAAGAAAAAAGATTTACCACAAACTTTGGAGAACTCTGGACTGAGGTAAGTTCAGGTGGAAGCTTTCAGAGGGAAGGGAAGGTGAATAGGAAGAGACAGGAAACTAAAGGTTACAGAATTAATGAGGAGTCTGTACTGAGAAGGAGAGGGATACATTGAAAAACAGAAGAAACTGGTAGGAAATAAGGATTCTGAGGGCAGAAGATTAAGGTTTAAGGGACTTGATGCTTGTTGAAGAGTTGGTCTGAATAGCAAGCAATCAGATCCTTACAGGACTAAATAGAAGGAAAATGTTTGGGGAAGGAGCATGTCCTTGGGAACGATAAATAGGAGTTAATTTACTGTAGTTATTTGCAAGAAGCAATGGAGGGGCTGTGAAATAGAAGAGAGTTTAGAAACTGAAGGAGAAGGACCTAACTGCACGGGGTTTGCCAAAAGAAAAGACAGGTAAACTATTTTGAGAACTGTGGAATAGGAAATTTCATGAAGAAAAACCAGAAGTTGAACATGTATAGGAGGAAATGATTATGCTCATGTTGTATGGTACAGACCCCAATTGAATACCCAGTTCATCTGTCTTCAGGAAATTGCCTAATTATATGAAACTTGGGCAAATCCTAATTTAACTTTCCAACATGTGGAAATCAGGATTGTCTTCTGTAATGTCTCAAGTGTAAGTCTTTTCACAAAATTTTGCTGGCTGGCTGCCGACTGCTCCTCCTGGCAGCCAAGAATTAGGGGAGTGTAGGAGGAAGTCAAAAGGAAAATGAAGAGTAGGGGCAGAGATTTGACTGAGAGTCTGGAGAAGGTGCTGATAATCAGTTGACAAAAAGAAAGAATTGATTAATTAGGTATAGACAACATATTGAAAGGGTTGAAGACCAGGGGATGGATTGAAGAAATTTTTTTAGAGAATGGGCTAGTAAAAGAGAAATTGTTACTTGTATATATGCTATGCTGGGAACTATCAGGAAAGCATATGATTATGAGAAGCCAAGTTCTCCAGCTGTACAGGATGGCCTTTCCTACTTGGAGAGGTCATTATTACAGCCTACCATGGCCATTGAAAAGAAATTATGTGTAAAGAAGTCCTTGCAGAGGTTTCCTTTCTCTGGATTTACCGTGTGGAGATGTACAGTCTAGCTCAGTATTTTCATGTAAAGGAAGCCTGTAAAACTTGTTGCCTAAAACAGTCTTTCATTTCTGCCTTTCTAGTAACAAAAAAAGTTTTTGGTGCTAAAATAAGCAGTGTGATGTACTGTACTTCTAAAGCTGTTAAAAGGCTCTTAACAGCTCTATAAAATACTTGCCGCCTCCTCCTGTGCTTTCAGAAAATTTTACTCCAATATTTATTTCTCTGGCTTATACAGAATTTCCTCCCCTTTAAAACATAAGTTGTTAATTATTTCTGGGTTGTCATGATCAACTCCCCTCCAGCTATTAAAATGTATTTGCATTGTAGTTTTATTATTACTTGCAAAATATTAGAAAAAATAATTTTGCCAGACAGTTAAATTTGAAATACATATTGACTTGGCAATGCAAATGGATCTTTTATGTTAATTTCCTGCAAATATTCAAATGGTGTAGTTTTACAAGAAAAAGCACTCATAAAAGCAAGTCTTTATGAATATTAACTGAAAGTGAATTTTGAATTGTACACTTGAGCCTAATCTTTGAAAGTCATGCTGCGTGGGTTAGTCTGCATAGGTCACTTCACACAATAGCAAAAACAGTAGCATGAGAGTCAACACTTCACAAATAGAAGCTAATATTGGTATAAGCTGTTTGTAGAACATGATACAAAAGGAAGCTTTCAATACACTGCAAAATTCTTCATTTTTACAGAACTCTCTATGAAGAGAAGACAAGGTAAAATTGATAAATTAGTTGTCAAGACTTTGTTCTCCACTAATGAAAATATTATTTAAAAGCAGTTGTGATGCTGCAGAACGCCCACGGTGTTTTGGGAGAGAAATGGATTACCTGGAATTCTACTTCAGTCTTCCCAGGAATTATGATTCTAGGGAATTATTTTAAGTTGGTGTTGCACTTTAGAAGTATAAAACACATGTATGTGATTGTGCACTGTTTGTGCAGGCTAGCTTTGTAATATCTGAGTTTTGAGAGTATCATTGAATCCTCTTAAATTTTTTTCCATCCTACCAGAGGGTATTTTTTATAAAATCAAGCATACTGAAGTTTGGCAATGATTGTGTTAAGCTTGCCTTGTATGCAAACTTAATTAGTCCCTGTGGTTTTAACCAACTCCAACAAGATGTTCCAATGAACGTGTGAACAGGATCCACAACGTCTCCTGCAACTCTCAGAATTTTTTGTTTGTGGTACAGTTTACATGGCATATCTGCTCCTGGTTGAAAAGGCTCTTGGATGCTTTCTTGTCTCATCTTTTAACCTCCTGTCATGGTTTAACCCCAGGCAGCAGCCAAGAACCACACAGCCACCCACTCACTCCCCCACCCATGGGATGGGGGAGCGAATCAGAAGGGTAAAAGCTGCAAAAACTCATGGGTTGAGATAAAGACAGTTTAATAGAGGAAGCAAAACTGCACATACAAGCAAAGCAAAGCAAGGAATTAATTCACTGCTTCCCGAAGACAGGAGGTGTTTAGCCATCTCTAGGAGAGCAGGGCCCATCACGCGTAACGGTTCCTTGGGAAGACAGACGCCACCACTCCAGATGTCCCCCCTTCCTCCTTCTTCCTCCCACCTTATATACTGAGCATGATGTCATATGGTATGGAATATCCCTTTGGTCACTTTGGGTCACCTGTCCCAGCTGTGTCTCCTCCCAATCTCCCATGCACCCCCAACTTCCTTGCCAGTGTGGCAGTACGGAAAGCAGCAAAGGCCTTGACTCTGTGTGAGCTCTGCTCAGCAACAACAAAAACATCTCTGCATTATCAACCCTGTGTTCTGCACAAAACCCAAACATAGCCCCATACTAGCCTCTGTGAAGAAAGCTAACTCTACTTCAGCTCAAACCGGCACACCTCCTGCAGGCAGTTTGTTCATTATACTCCTGAGGACCAAAAATGTAGTGATCCTTGACCTGGGTAATTGTGCTGTTGGCCTGCAATGTGGTTTTGAAAGGGTCATACTACTGTCTTGTGTATTTGGATGAAATATGCAAAGTGGAAAATTGTGAGCTCTGCTGGTTATTTTTGGAAATAGAGGGTGTAACATCAGTCAGGGACATTTTCCCAAACTAAGCACTATTGAAAGACGGTACAGTCTACTTGGGATGTGGTAAGACAGTCATGCACTTGCAGAATATAACATAACAAATTTTGTGGTGAGCGTATCCCGAATTTCCTTTTGGACCCCTGCTAGACCTGCAAGGATTCTTGGACCAAGTCTTGCTGGTTGCTAGAAAGGGGTGGGACAGACAAAAACCAGGTATTTTAAATAATTCAGAAAGGCCAAGAAATACCCACAAGACAGTCTGGTGTCCTCGGCCCCCTGGTAAGTTTCCACCTTTGTCAGGTGCATGTTCCATGACTCATGGTTATTCCCATAATTCAATGTCCTGAGATGATAGCTAATATCTGGGATTTTAATACTATATTGTTTCCTGTCCTCTCTCTGTCGTGTTCTGCAAGACCTGATTTGCTCTTGATGTGCAAAAGCTCTGACCATCACACTGTTGTCGGTACCATCGTAGCATGTGGTTGAACTGTATTTATCTAGAAATGCTTTATGGGCTGAGTTGTTGCACATGCTTCAGACAAATGTTTCTGCCTCGGCCCTTCTGTGGTAAACAAAGTTCTTTACATTTGAATACTTCAGCGAATGTAATTCTGACAACAGAGCTATGATGTTGAATGACTACCAGAACACGAAAA
>NW_008685058.1:0-790 GCF_000695815.1 Acanthisitta chloris | reverse complement strand
GAATTACTATTTATCTTTTATGACCCAAGGAAAAAGATCTGTATTAAAGCTGAGATGTTCCAGGAGTGGTCAAGGAGCTTGTTTGATATGGGATGAAGGGCTTGTTAAAATGCATTAAGACTTATGTCAGCGGATGATTTCTTAGCAATTGTATATGTTACCAAAGAATTTTGTCACTATGTAGCCAGTAAAAGTCCAAACATGCTAAGGTGACAAGTTACTGGAGGCAATTTCAACAAAATTGCAGGGAAAGATACCAGCCAGGTTGCAGCAAGGGAAACTTCCATAATAAAGATGAAATTTATAGATGCTTCATATATCCTCAGGGGATGTATTAATTGGTGCTTCTCTGTCCAGAAATACACGTAAACAACACACTATAGCTCGTGCTCAGTTCACTGACGACAGCTTTGCAGCTTCTTTGTGCCTGCTCTGCATAGCTGTACCAAAGAGAGAAATGTTGCTCATGAAAACGCGTCTGAAGTTCCTGACGATAGTTCCTCATTGCACTTATTTTTGCCGTGCAAAGCACAGCACGGCAGTTCTCTGGTCCGGTTCGTGCTCTTCTCCAAACTCCCACCCTCGTTCCACTGCATGAAAGAAATTCACTGCCCTTTCTCTTCCCGGTGAAGAGTCTGGCCCTAAAACTCGAAGAGATCGGACGCAGAGACAACTAACTCGTGGCTTCCAGAACTTCACAGGGCCAGCCCTGACACACGCCACCCGCGGGGGCGGCAGGACTGGGGCAGCCGGGGGCAGCAGGCCGGGGGCAGCAGGACTGGGGCAGCAG
>NW_008685057.1:0-3041 GCF_000695815.1 Acanthisitta chloris | reverse complement strand
CAAGGATCTGATCTCTGCACATCCCCAAGGATCTGATCCATGCACATCCCATGGATCTGATCCCTGCACATCCATCTGAGCCCGTCCTGTACATCCCCATGGATCTGAGCCCTGCACATCACCATGGATCTGATCCCTGCACATCCCATGGATCTGAGCCCTGCCCATCCCCATTTTATGGATCTGATCCCTGCACATCCCCAAGGATCTAATCCCTGCACATCCCCATGACTGTGCCTCACCCAGCAAGAAAGGGCCCAGGAGTCCTGTCTCTAGGCTGTGAAGCCCAGGAATTCTCTCTTCATCCCAGGGAAAAAGGAGAAACCCAGAGGAAAAGCTTCCTCTCCATACCCCAGTGTGGCCCACGAGTCAGGAATTGGGGCTACCCCATGTAAACCTGGGGTTAAACCTCAGGAAGGTTCCCTGTGCTTGAGAAACCTCTTTTGAGGGTTGGTGCAGCCGTGGGGGGACGTGAGCAGCAGTGCCTGGCGTGGTGCAATGTGCATTTGCAGCTTTTCCTTCTCACACCCCATGAACTCATCCTGGGGAGAGCCACATCCCTGACTTCTCATCACTGTCCTGCTCCAGGGCACAGTGGCTGAGCCAGGAGCTCTGGGGCAGTGTGCACGGGACAGCCTCGATGAGCTGCAGAGGATTAAGACCTCTGGATCGTTTCCATGAGGCTCCAGGGCTGAGCTGGCACTAGGGAGAATTGAGTTTGACGTGGAGATCATGTCGCTGCCTTTTGCATTGGCTTCTGCATCCTCTGCCCTGGAAACACCGAGGGCACGGAGGGAGAGTAAGGGAGGGAGCAGGAAAAGTCTGGAGCAGACCCAGCCAAGCCTGAGCATACTCCTCCTCTCCTCCTTCCTCCCAACTCTGGAGCAATGCTGTGATGGGGAACGGATTCAGTGACTCCTTGCTGTGCCCCATTGCTCCCTGCTGAGCCTCCTCACCTCCCTTCTGCACCTTGGGGAGCCCCAATGGGCACTACCAGATCCTGCTGCATCCCTCCCACCCTGCTAAACTCCAGAGCATCCCCCTCTACACCCCCAAATCCTCTCTGCACCCCGTGCTCAGCACACCTTGCTCCAGGTGGGTGCTGTGGGGCTCAGCTCCTGCCAGCCCAGGAACACTACATCTTTTTCCCCCTGGAAAAAACCTTGTGTCATCCAAACCTGCCTTGTTGGTGGGTGTTCCCCAGCACCCTTGGGAGCTCAGAGGGATGGGATGGGCACAGCTCAGGCTGCTGGTCTCGGGGTGCTCATCCAGGGATGCTGCTGGTCCCCAGCAGCACCTCCACACAACGGGATGCAGGTCCCAACAGGATGCAGGTCCCAATGGGATGCAGGTCCCAACGGGATGCAGGTCCCAGCCCCTTGTGGGGGTCCCTCCCTGTGGCCCAGGGCACCCTGTGGCCCCACATGGCCCCGTGGCAGTCACAAGCTCAGGAGCCCCGTGGTGAGCTCAGCTCCCCGCGGAGCAGCGTTAGTGGATAATCACGGAGCAGGAGCGAGAGGCATCTCCAACACAGCTGGAGAGACCAGGCGCAGGAATTACTGATACCCAGACATTTCCTGGAGCTTTTGACAGTTCATAAACAAACCACATGGGTCCATCAAGCTCTGGAAAAAACAACTTGGGGACAGTGTGTGGCAGCAGGGACAGCCACTGGCTCCGGAGAGCCCCGAACTGGTCTGGGGCCGATCCCTGGCGACACTCCCAGCCCCAACAGCTTCCTCCTCGCTCCCTGATGGACCCAGAGTGCTTACAAATTCTGTTAGACATTCGAGTGACTTATGTAAATCACTTTTTCAAGCAGCACACGAGCTCCTAAATAACTTATAAGCCTTGGATCCGTTGTTTCCGAGCAGTGATTCACCTCGGGCATCCCAGCGGTGTTCCCTGGGGCTCATCCTCACCAGCATCGCTGCAAACTCCAGCCAGACTCGGCCCCCACATCAGCCTCTCTCCACAGCCAGACACAGCAGAATTTGACCCAGAGGTCACACCATTTTCCAGAGGAAGAAGCAAACCCAGCGGGACGTGGAGTGCCTGGCGCGAGATAATCGGAGGTGCCACGCCACGCGTGGGATCGTCGCCGCTGACCCACTACAGCCCTTTGCTGGTGGCCACTCGGCTCTCCCAGGAAGCACAGAGGGTCTGGAGTTCCCTCACTCTGTTGTTTCCTCAACAGCTCAGAGATTTTTGAGTCCCGCTGCGTTTTGCTCCGAGCAAATCACCCAGAAATCAGCCGCGAGCCGTTCGGCCCTCGGGCGCGGAGCACGCGTGGGATCGTCGCCGCTGACCCACTACAGCCCTTTGCTGGTGGCCACTCGGCTCTCCCAGGAAGCACAGAGGGTCTGGAGTTCCCTCACTCTGTTGTTTCCTCAACAGCTCAGAGATTTTTGAGTCCCGCTGCGTTTTGCTCCGAGCAAATCACCCAGAAATCAGCCGCGAGCCGTTCGGCCCTCGGGCGCGGAGCAGAGACACCATGAGCATCACTCCTCGGCTGCCTCCTGCTCTCAGCTCCAGCCAAGCCTTCCCAGGCCCAGCCAGGGGGACTGAGGATCCCTTGGCTGCTGGTGGCTTTGCTCAGCTCGTGCTGACATGGCCATGGAGAGGAGAACTCTGCTTTGAAAGCGGTTGGCGCTCGCTCGGCAGGACGGTGATGGCACAGGGTGACCCCAGAGTGACAACACCACTGAGCCCTCCGAGGTCTTGGCCAGGCTGGTGCAGAAGAGGGTCAGGAATAAGCAGGATGAGGCCATCAGCTCTGGGCATAGCATAGCAAGAGGCTAACACGTGTCTGTGCTTCAGCATCGCTTCGTTAGAGCTCTGAGCAGCACAGGGGAGTCACTCGGAGCCTCAAACCTCCAGCACTGAGATCAGGGGAGGAGGGAGAGGATTTGTGGGCTCAGGGTCAGGCTCAGCTGGGAGTGTTTCCTGCCAAGGGCTCATCGTCCAGTCTCCTCAGCACCCACAGCTGTGGTGCCCAGCAGCACATGCCACCAACACCCAGAGGTGTCACACACACACAC
>NW_008685056.1:30332-43573 GCF_000695815.1 Acanthisitta chloris | reverse complement strand
CAAGGGAGCTGGAGAGGGACTCTGTTTAGAACTGCAGTAACAGGACAAGGGATAATGGATTCAAACTGAAGGAGGGGAAGTTTAGGTTAGAAATTAGCAAAACGTTTTTTACTATAAGGGTGGTGAGACATTAGAACAGGTTGCCCAGGGATGTGGTAGCTGCCTTGACCCTGGCGCTGCTCAACACCAGGCTGGATGAGGCCTTGTGCAACCTGATCTAGTGAGGAGGTGTCCCTGCCCATGGTAGGGAGAGTTGGGACTAGATGATCTGTAAGGTCCATTCCAACCCTTAAATTCTATGATTCTATGATAATGAAAATGAATGACTGGTAATATGGTATGCTTGATCCTCTCCTGTCAGTTACATTATTGCCTTGTTTAGTCGGTTCCTAATATGATGCTATTAGTAAAATGTCTACAGCATTATTCAGATCTCAAACACTATCTTTTCTTCAATACTTCTTTTCTAAAGAGATGAGAACAGGCATTTCTGTTACACTATCAAGGCCAGCATCCCTTCTGAAATGGTTGTGAGGAACACTTAGGGAAGAGCATATGAGTAAGACATGCACATAGGGATACTTCCCATAATCGTACCTCAGCTTTCAATGATTTATGGCTCTGGGACTTCCTGAACCTAAGCTCTGGTATTGAATAGCCCAAGACAAAAATCACATTCTTTGAATCTATCCAATTAGTCTTTGAATTCCCACAAAACCTTTCATTTTCTGCAACATCCTGTGATCACTATGCCTTGCATCATAAAGCATCTTCTTTTGTTTCTTTCTGACCTATCAGTTACTACTTCAATTAAATGACTCCCAGTTCAGCTACCAGAAGAATGACAGTGAACATTTCCCCTTCTGCGTGCTGCAACTAATTTTTGAGGTCCCCTAAACACATCCTACCCACAGTCACCTTCCCATCAGGCCAAAGAGTTCTGCTCCATTAGATTCTTCACCTGAAATTTATTCTACACTTTTAATTGGCCATTTTACTTTCCTGTGTCTTTGCTAGTTCTACTCTCCTCTTAATTCCTCACATCCTCTGAGCTCTCATTTTTGGATGACAGAAGAGAGCCTCCCAGATGGCTGAGGAGTGCTCGGTGGAGTCTGAAGGAGACCAGAAGTTGCCTTTGGCTCTGTCTAGACTGAGTGGTGGCTGAATGCTGTGGCGTGCCAGTTGTCCAGATCAGAGAAGTGGCTTGAGCACTCCATGACTCCATTCTGGTCTGTGTGTTCTGGTTTCCTTTGCAGAGAGAAATGTGTGTGTGTTTTGGGGACAAAAGAGTTGGAGGCTGATCTGCTCCTGGGTCTTGCCTGAAACATGGTTGGAGTGCACATCAGGATTTAGGAGCTCCCAAATACTCTCAAATCTACTCATTTATATGCAACATTTTTATTCCCATAAAGCTGCTAATGGCTGGCCTAGCTGTTCGGGTAAGTAACAATTCCTGTTGCTCTGGAGTCATGCAGTCCATGCAAAGTCACACCAACTTTGTCCTTTACAACATAACGGGGCCATGATGTTTTTCTGATGATACCATGAACTCAGGCATCCTAAAAATAGCTGCAGTAACTGGACCTAAATTGGAATTGTAGTAGAATTTTGTGGTGAAAACAGTATCACTGTCATCACATTGCCTCTGCATAGAGATTTGGACACTCAATAGATTTTTTTATGCCCCTTCAACACACCATTCTAGCAAGAAGACTGTTGCCGTCTCCACTTCCCAATGTCAGTCACATAACTTTGCCCCAAAGACGGGATAAACCATATGGCAGTGGCTTGAAACCTGGTGCCAGCTCATTCCTTTTGCCTCTTTTCTCCTCTGGCTTGTTGATTGCAAGCTTGTTGTACAGTGACTGTACAGAACATAGCACAATTTGGAAAAGCCTGCGCTGGAATTGCCACATACCAAGTCTCTGCCCTCCTCTGCAAAACACCAGCTCAGCTGCAACCTTTCCTTAGGGCCTCTGGCTTCCCCAAAAGTTCAGTCTGCAGAAGGCAGAGGAGATAAGGTAAAACTCAGGACATGCATGCAGGTTTTACCTTGTTCTCTTTATAGATCTACAGAGATTAACCAGAGAAAAAGTTAATATAGCCTGTGGCTGTTTCACTGAGTTACCAGCATTTCAAAGACTCTTGCTAAGCATGAAGAGTACATATTCTCACTTCATTTTTGTTTATTGTTTCTTTGCTTTTTAAACTAACCTAAAATCCCATTAAGAAATCATGTAGTGCTTGTCCAGGTCCAGCTAAATTAGTTTTTCAGCAACCCACCTTTGCCCTGAGCTGCTCTAAATTGCTCGTCACTTTCCAGTTGTTTTGGCACATCCAGTATCTGTCAGATGGTAACCCAGTTTTCCTGCTGTTAAACTGTCCCCTTCGGCCAAGAAGACAGGACCTTGAAGGATCTGTTTTCTCCTGATAGCTGCAGTAACTGTACCTAAATTGTAATTGTAGTAGAATTTTGTGGTGAAAACAGTATCACTGTCATCACATTGCC
This sequence comes from Acanthisitta chloris, assembly GCF_000695815.1. Lineage (NCBI taxonomy): Eukaryota > Metazoa > Chordata > Aves > Passeriformes > Acanthisittidae > Acanthisitta > Acanthisitta chloris. The sequence continues at coordinate 41,064 of NW_008685056.1, read as the reverse complement.
TCTGCATAGAGATTTGGACACTCAATAGATTTTTTTATGCACATTTCAACATCTGCTGTTCTCCAGTGACTTAAAAAAGCAGGGAAGCTAAACTACCTTTGAGCTACGCAAACATGACACAGGCAGGCACTGCAGTATTTGGCTATGTTTTTAAGGCTTGAATTAACCTGATTATAAACATATTTTTAAAAATGTGTAACTGTTCCCCTAGCTTTATCTGGAACCTCTGTAATACATTACATAAACCTGTCTTGACATGCGCTCAGTTTCACAAATCGCTGTTCAAAGATTTCACATCTACGGTGCAGAAGTTGATGCAGGAGGAACAACACTCTAGGGAGCAGGACTGATAGCTTTCAGTGCTGTTCCTGGTTGTGGTAAAGACTTTCTATATTCCTCTGAGCAAAACAGTGACCATCATTTTTGCTGACTATAAAGGAAGATATTACTGCCTTGTATCTATTCCAATGTAGGTACCAAACCTTTACAGAAGTGCTCAGACTTTACTGCAATAGGTAAAGACTATGTTTTTAAATGTTACAGGAGATAAACAGTCTGGTTGAACATATCAGAAAACATGTCTAATTCATGCAGCCATCCACTGACACAAACCAGAGAAAAAGGAAATAAACACCCTTCTAATCAGGAGGGGACAGTAACTGTGCCATACTGCAGAACATGCTCTAACCCAGCACTTCCCTGCCATCCCTGCTGTCAGTAGGATTTTGTCTCTGCAAGGCAGAGTTGCTGCCCGCCCTGTAAGCTCTGGAAGAGGGCTACCAAAGAGGTACCTCTGCTACCCCATCTGCCTGGGGACCTGCCTCCTTGCCTGGCAGCACCCAGGTTCAGTTCAGCTCCCAGCACACACTGAGGGCATTTGGATGTGAATCATATAACTTAAATTTTGTGCACTGTGTTTGTGTATAATCATTCATGGAATAAGTCAGCTGATGCAACAGATTTTACCACAGCTAAAACTCACTTGTTGTTTTGCTTTTAATTAACATACTTGAATTTTTTGTTAGTTTGGGGGTTTTTTGTTTATTTGTGGGTTGGGGTTTTTGAGTGGGTTTTTTTGTTGGTCGAATTTTTTTTTTAAGAGGGAGAATAGAATCATAGAATCATTTAGGGTGGAAAAGGCCTTTAAGATCATTGAGTCCAACCATAAAGAAGAGCAGTGCAGTAGGTATTATCTTCTTGCTCTGCCTGTATTTATTCCATCTCACCTCATGATACGGGCATGAAATTCAGTGAATCCCAATGCAATTTCTACCACAATATTACCTGAAATTCAGCATATTCACAATTCTTTCTGTCTAATAAGTATGTTTAACTAATGCTGAACATTTGGAAATACTGGAGTATTAATATGAAAAGCTTTTAACCTACAGAATTTATTTGCAATGTTTTAAGGGTTATTCTCTCTCACAGACACATATAGATGGGTGTAATTTAATGTACGACAATGTAAACAGATGTAGATACCTTGCTATGGAATTGAAGATGTGCTGTTATAGGACAAATTGTCCTATACTCATGTTCACTAAAAATGTTAATATTTCTATTCAGTGTTCAGGAAAGTTCTCCTGCAGCATACCACCATATACTGACATATCTAAAGCAGGTACAGAACTGACAGAAAGCACACAGAAACAACTGCAGTTTCTCTGGATATAACATAAATTATAATCCTGATTTGTGTCATTTAAAAAGATATTAAAGTTGGGAGACATAATTCCAGTATAGGGACTTTATGCCCATCAAAACACATAGTTTTCACTGTAGGATATGTTGGAACTACTACTTCAGCCAAAATTTCTCATTATTTAAATGTTACCTATAATATTGAAGCGCACTGAACTAAAAATTAAGACCTTAATTTGCAGTGAGTCAGAACAAAAAAACTATTTCTAGAGTAGTGCCAGCTCAGACAGTGGCTAATAATGGATGCTGAGGAAAAATACACGTGGCAAATATGGAATGGCACTTCCTGCATTTTTGAAGTGGAAGATGGCATTAAGACCACTGAGTTTGAAAATACTTCCTGTATAAGCTCTGTAAATATAATTTTTCTGTATCTTACTTTTTGTCTAACAGTTTTGTAAACCAATTTACACATCTGACATAAAGAACTTCTATGCTTCAGTGCTAGCTCAACAATTTAACTGTGTTGAGTAAAAAAAAATACTCCTTTTTGCTTGTTTTTACCCAAACCATTTCTCTTGGTCTTCTAGTTGTTATATTTTGGGAAACAATACATAATGATTTTGCATCAATGTTCTACACAGAATTACTTAGATGTACAGTTATTGGTCCTATTTCTTCTTAGTTTCTCTCTTCTTTTTAGTTGAGAAGGCCTAGTCTATTTATCTTCCCATGAGAGGAAGTAATTCTATACCTATGAACAATCTTACATTCAACCATACTTCTTCATAGCCATTATTATTTGTAGTGTTAAAATCCATTCAGAACCCAAGGGGGCCACTGAGTTATCTATGCCAGAAGTACGTCTCACATTTTGTTCTCTTTTCCCTTCTTAACAATCATTAATATTTTATTCCTTCTTTTGACCATTGCCCTCACAGAACTGACATTTTGCAAGAACTATCCACCACCTTGAACACAGCAACACAAAGCACTGTCGCCCATTGCTTTGCCAAGCCATTCAGTACTGTGAGTTGCTTCTTCCACTGTTCACCATCTATTTTAGTATGATATTTTTTTTAATCATCACCAATTCACAACTTTGCATGAGTAGTTTCAAAATCATTAATTTTGAACAGCATAAATCCCAGCACAGTTCCTGCCATACATTTACTAGTTTTCTTTCAGAGAATTCCAGCAGGCTTGTGATACACAATTCCCTTCTAAAAATACTTACAGCTTTTCTTATTTTTAAAAAATTATTCTACGTATCAATGCTTATTCAAGTCTTTACAATTTTTTTTGCCTTAGCTTATATCTATTTGCCTGGAGTGGTGATCAGACCTACTGGCCTATAGTTCCAGTAGCTCTCTTGTCATAATGGCTGCCACCACCTTCTCTGAGGCAGAGCCACTGGCTCTATGCCCTACAGTTAGAGCTTTACAGTAGTAAGTTCAGAAATTTCATATCACAGTTTGATTTGACTTCTTTGGAGAACAGTGTTTGTTCCTTACAATTTGTCACTACTGATTTATTGATCTGTTAGAACACTGCTCCACCTGCATTCCAACACTAGACAGCTCGCCCAACTCATTCCCTGTAAAGGAAGGTTATGGCGCTGTAATCATCTCAAATTCTTTTAAGATGCCTAGAATTCATCTCTCTCTATTCCTGCAGCCTAGCCTTACTTGAGCTCATATTTTACTTCTTCAAGATTCATTGTCTCTACACACTCTTCAATGACCTCCTGATTCTAGCATGTATGAAAGTGTTTTAATTAGTACTTCTAAGCCCTTAATGGGCTATTCCTCAGCACGTTTTTAGGCCTGCTTCATAAATGCTTCCCATTTAACATGCTTGTTTAACATAAACATATTTCCTTTGGACATGACTTCTACCTTTTGAGGACTGTTTATTTAAAATTTTAGTCTCTGCTCATCTCCTTCAAAATGGCAACTTCTTCATAGTCCTTCTAAAGTAATTTTGATAGTTGGTATATACATACTTGGAACACTTAACGTGTGTAAGCAGTCTTCTTGCTGAGTGAAAGTCACTTCACCCTATTGACCCTTCCTTTTAACCTCAGTGTTATGTTGTACCTACTTATGAGCTCAGATATGACTGTGGAGAAATTACAGTGAAGTAGAAAGAACAAGGATAATTCAGTAGAACGTCTTTGACCAGTATGACTATGACTGCATGAATTTTATATATGCTCTTTTCACGTAGGAGAATCAAAGTTCCTTTTCCCAAGGACAAATAAAATGCTCTTTGCTTTGGAACTGTGCATTCAACTACAGACCCAATGACAAGTGACTAAATATTGCCAGCTTTAAACACTGGTTGATTAGTTTCCCCTAAATGAATTTGTGGCATCAGATTCAGTTCTTTATGAATACTGTTCCTTGGCTCAAGTACACATTTTTGAGAATTTCAGAGAAAATACTCCGGAACCTGTATTTAAATCTACACTTCAACAGCTTTACATAAATGGGTGGAGCAGTGTGGGCCAACCTGCAATTCTTCCAGTCATGATCAAATTTTTATTTGCATATATAATGCTATTTCAGAGGTCATTTAGCCACCACCTTTACAGAAACCTTTATTTTCATAATGAGTTCATAATTGTTAGATATTGACTATGTTTAGTGAAGTTGTGGTGACAAGGACTACTTTAGGCTTGGCCTTTTCAAATCTTAATTATTATGTATTGAAAAAAAAAACAACTGGGCAAATGCACCTAAGATCTGTCTGCCTACTTGTACTTCACTGCACAGTGTGTCTTGCATGCATATCCGTGTAATAAAAGTACAGCCTCCCATTCTTCTAACTACATGCGGTTTGAAAACAATGAGTCTGGGACAAATGCTAGCCTGAGTTACTCCCTTTCAACTTCTGACAATTTCAACAGTACCATAGGCTCTGGTCTATTATCCTCAGGTCTTCATCATCTGTAGACTAAAAGAATAAAAGGCAAAGAGCATTCATGATAGACATATATAGTCATACAGGTCATATATATAGACATACATAGTTTGATACAGTCTTCCTCTACAGGATATTTGGGCTGTACACTGCTTAATGCCCTGCACTTGCAAAAGTCTTGACATCAAGACTCCTAAAAAGATGAGGCTTGGTTATGAGAACTGACTAGTGACTCTGCTAGCAGCACCTACCCCAACCCTGGCAGACCTCAGCATTGCTGCTCTTCAGTTTTCTGATCATTTACCTGAACCTATTGAAAAAACTACAACAAAACCAACGCTATTTTTAAATAGTGAGCGCACCATGCTGGAATCCTCAATTAGTATAAAATGTAATACCTCGTCAGTTATTGCAGCTTGCTGCAGCTAAGAAATCTTATGTAAATCCTTCTCTACTCACAGCCTGCCTCCTGCCCATAGAACTTGACACACCTGCATAAAAGAAAGTCAGAGTAACATAAGAATTCTAGATGCTCTTAAAACATTAAACTGTATCTAAAAGGAAAGTACAAAATCAACACTTTGAATACAGAAGCAAAGCCTTCTTTAACTTCCATTCCTTTAACAGAAAGTCCCATCAGTGGAATGCTGGAACTAGGAAACTGAAAGTCTGACTCAAAGTAAGGCACTTAATTGTCCTTAGATGTGAAAGTAAAAAGGGTATCTCTGCTATACTTCCTGTCTGGGAACTTTAAATGGAACATACTGTGGTGGAGTTGTTTCTTTATTGTGGGTGGAGTGGTGGAGTGGGTGGAGGGTTGGGATGTGAAAATACAGATACAATTTTCTTTCAGAAAAGATCATGAAGAGTGACTTACTGATCAAATGATGATGGAAACTCACAGCGCACCAGATATGGTCAAGAAATGTCAGAGTTTTAGCAACTTCTGATTAGTTATAGAGACCTAAACTTGCCTATGATTATTGGTTATCTGGTACCCATTAGGGTTAAACTCATTATAAAGAATCAACCCATCTCCACCAAAAGTGAAGGAAACAAAGAGAAACTGGAAAAAAGTATATGGACTCTTAGTGGTGGCTGCCTTTCTAGCTGGTATTATTAATGGACAGAAGTATGTTGCAGTGTTGAGTACCTAAGACAGGAATTTCATCTTAAATACTTCTTGAGTGATACTAGTGTGTGGTTTGCTGGGTGATGATGCTTGAACAAGTACTGAGTTATTTCCTTTTCCCCTTAATCACGGACACAAATAGCACAAATATTCTGTTTCATTGCTCTTATATAGACTTCTCCTCCTACACCAACAGTTTAGTCACAGGGCAGGTCAGTGGGCAAAACATGCTCATGACTACTTCCTTTGCTTCATAAACACTTGCCAAATTGTAATGGCAAAAGTTCTACATTTGCCTTTCGAGCTGACTGATCAGGGAGTCTGGAAATATGACAATGTTGGGCGGGACAGTTCTGCTGGCCACACTGAGCTCCTGATCTGCCTTAGCATTGTCTTCAGGACTGCTCAGTACAGCATCCCACATGAATAACATCTTAAACAATGGATAGCTTCACTGAATCTCCATTCAAATGCACAACTATAAACTCAAGAATTCTGCGAGTTTAAACTCATAAACTATGAGGTTTCCTCTGGAGTTTTGCCGTTTTCATGCCACTCGAACTGTAATTTAATCCAGCCCTCCTTTGAGCTCCGTTCCCTTGTTCTGCTTTCTTAGTATCACACAACCACAAGAGTCTAGACTGTGAAAGACTCCTCACCTCATCTAGTCCCCTGACTGCAGGAAAGCCCACTGACTTTCTAACACATTTTTGTATACTGGAATGTAATCTCTTGCTTTTTCTAGCCCCCTCTGGCTTTGCTCCACTTTTCCTTTCTTTTATGTTGTACACTAGATTACAGCCTATCTCACTTTCCATTTGTCCTTAGTGTCTGTTTCCTCTTTACTTTTCATCCGCCTGCTTTTCCCTCTTTTTCTTTCTGTGATCCCTCTTCTACACCACCCCTGCATTTTCTCTTCTCCTCTTTCTCACACTAAATCTCTGCCACTCACTCCTGTTTTATCATCCCATCTTCGCACCCAGGGGCTCAGTGTCCTAACCAAAGACACAAAGGAAAGATCCTCTGCAACCGCAGTATTACACTGACTATCATACACTGTCCTCAGGCTTTTAACTGTCCAAAGAGTACCACTCTTTCTTTATCTGTCCTTTCAGCCTCTCTTGCTCTGAAAGCATGTTCCTGTTCATCCCTTTTTTGCACATGCTCAGTCCCACTGTCTATGGGCTTTTCAGACCTGTCTGCAATCACTGTCAGATGCTGTTTCTTATTCTACTTCTTCTTAATCAGACTTTTTTTTCCAATTTCTGAGAAGAAATCTGGGTCTAAAGAAAAAGTAGAACAAAGAAACTAGGTGTTCTTATTTAAAAATAAGAAGGTAAGGCAGACAGGGACGTGACTCACATGAACAGAAGGCTTTAGCAGGAAAGAGAAGCATGGTTTCCTAGGAGGGAAATGTGTCTCACTGCTGAACTAGCTGAGGTAGATAGAAATTCACTGGCAAAAAGGAAATGACTATGTATCAGAAGAGAAGAGAAGCATCAGAAAGGACAACTTCTCAACATTCCCCATAAACCTAAGAAGAAAGTGAAGACTGAGAAAGCATGGGACTGCCTCTGCTCGGACATCAACAGAACAACCTGGCATGCTTCTAGGGGAACAACAGAGATGAGTGGGTTGGATTCCATCAAAGCAGCAAAAGGCAGTGGGGAAATGAGCAGCAGAACTTGCTGTGATGGCTCCTGGCCACAGGAGCAGTGTATTAGCAGGCATAGCTGAACTTAACTCCAATTTCATTGCAGTTTGGTAGCTCTTCCGTAAGGGACTCAAAGCAATTGGCTTTCCAATAGAACCCCTGGGAGGCTGCTCCATGGCCAAATACATTTTGCTTTTTCAGAAATATTCCTGATATCCAAATTAAATTTTCCTTTGCTCAGTTTTTTCCTATTACATAACTCTATCTTTTAGTTTTTATTGGTCTTTGTTCATCTTTATATGTGCCAGAAGTGCTGAAACTTTGCTAAGTTTTTATAGCATAAAGCAATAAGCATTTCAGATACTGTGCTGCATATTGACTCTCAAGCCCCTGATGGGGGAAAAAAAACCACCCCGACTGTAACTACAAAAATATTTGAATCATTAATTCCACTACTGTTAAAAAAATATCAATAGCAGTGAAAGGGCTACAGAACCCCAAATCCTAGTGCACTGAGTGCCCCCTGTACTCAGCATTGGTGAGACTACACCTCAAGTACTGTGTTTACTTTTGGGCCCCTAACTTTAAAAAGGACATGAGGTGCTGAAGCATGTCCAGAGAAGGGTAACAAGGCTCATAAAAGGTCTAGAACACATGTTGTATAAGGGATGGCTGAGGGAATTGGGTTTGTTTAGCCTTGAGAAGAGGTGGCTCAGGGGTGACCTCATTGCTCTCTACAACTACCTGAAAGGGGGTTGTAGAGAGATGGGGGATGGTCTCTTCTGCCATGTCTGCAGTGAGAGGACTAGAGGGAATGGCCATAAACTGAGACAGGGAAGATTCAGATTAGATGTTAGGAAAAACTTTTTCACAGTTAGGATGTTCAGGCACTGGAATAGGTTGCCCAGGGAGATGGTGGAGTCATCATGCGTGGACATGTTTAAGAGGCACCTGGATCTGATGCTGAAGGAGATGGTTTAGGGTTTAGGGGTTACAGCAGCATCAGGTTAATGGTTGGACTTGGTGATCTTAGAGGTCTCCTCCAACCTTGATGATTCTGTGGTTCTATGAATAAATCACTGTATCTCTGCCACTGCATTATACAAGGTACCTTAAAAGAACATATTTTTCTATTACTTGCTATTTCTCTTAGGAAAAAAATTCTTAAAGAAACAAATTCAACTCTATAGCCACATCAATTTCTACTCTGATCAATCATTAATGACTTTCCTATGAAAGCGAATTTTCAGGCCTTCTCATTTAACACCTGCAAAATACCTTCCTGGGGAAGAAAGCCACAAAAATCACTGCAAAAAAAAAAGTACTGAAAGCCAACTACATATCCAGTGGTTTCCTCCATTGATTTCATGACTCATTACTACTAGTTCATCTATTCTTCTTGTTATATTAATTTTTAATACACACCAAGAAAAAAACTAAAATCCATAAAACTGAAGGAGGTGATTTTAATTGCAACAGGCTAAGATAACTCAGCAATACTTCTCCAGTCTGACCTATAAATGCCATTTATAAACAGACAAAAAACCCACTTGGAAGTCTGCCTGAAGGGTAATGGTTTTCTTGTGAAAGACCTTGTCAAACCTATTAAAATCAAAGTTTTGGACTTTAGCTGAACAAACAGCTTTTATTGCTTAGCTCTGCTAACTGCATTCTAGCACTAAAGAACCATTTTGGTAGTAATAGCAAACTGATAATTTTACCTCAGCACCTCATGATTATTCACAAATCTCTGCTGACCACCACAGAAGGCAATGTTAAAGGCCAAAATTACCATCTATCTGCATAATCTTCTGTAAGAACCGTGCTATAAAGGATCAACCAGTCTAATTGTTTAATGTATTTGTAAAAATCTGATTAACACACACTAAAGTCACAGAAAAGACTTCCACAGGTTTTAAATACTTGAACCAAGCCTGAGAGATTAAGGTACAATAGGTTCTTTATCAAATATTTTAGTTTGATATTAAATTATTTCCATTCCTTTCAAGAGTACATTAGTTGACTTATTAAATCGACTAGTTACTCATTTCAAATTACTTCCTCAGTTTGTGGTACTAGGAAACAACTCTTTAACAAGTATTCTTGAAAGTGTATCATTGCTCATTCACTCAGTAAAAAGTTCATGCCTTTTAAAACAGCATATCAACTTACAACTTTTAAAATAAAAACTGAGGCAGCAATTAGCACTATAAGCATGCAAACAGGATTGTTCAATTCTGATTATCTACATAACCTTAACTCTTCTCACTAACCCTGACAAACATTTACCTTTTATATTTATTTTGTAAAGTGCTACATTATCATTATTTTCCTGAAAGAGATAAGTTGCCAGAAAATTTTCTTTTCCTAAGCACTTCAAGAAAAGCAGAGCACATGTCAGTGAACTAAATGGAAAAGTCACAGGGAGCTGAATGCCACATGTAGGATGTACCACATGAAATGCAGCCTGAGCTGCATGCATAGAGAATGAGATTGTTTGCCAGATCATTAAGCACTGCTCTTAGTGCATTCAATACATATTATATATTTTGTACATAGCACTCCATATTATTCATTCCATAATTTAAGGATTTGTAGGACATAATTTTTTATTTAGAGGTACAACATTTTGGTGACTAAGGACACAAAAGTGATCATTGATCAATGCTGTCGGGTTGTATATGACCTCAGGAGCAAGACAGACTCCTTTTTTTTCTAAGAAATATGAAATTAAGTAACTTTTCTATCATCAGGTACAAACCAGTGATGCTCTGCTCACAACCTGCAAGTTGAACTTGACCCACAGACAACTCAGTCTCCAGACTGATTCCCAGCTGGAAATCAACAGGAGTTGCCACAGTGACTCCAGACAAAACATAATCCATAAAATGAAATGGAATCTGATGATTGGCCAGCTCTCTTAGCCTGGTATGCATTTCAGATTCAAAGACAAGCTATTTGAGGACGAAGTACAATCTACAATTAAAAAGAGAAGAGAAACCAAGTGATTTAACTGAAGGGGTTAACATTTTGTCCCTACTGATGTCTGCCAGAGCTGTAATGAAAAGCAATTTATTTTTGTAAAAACTTTTTTGAGTATTAGGGGTCACTACTGTAGTATCTCTACAGGAAAGGTCACTAAAATTCTGGTTGTGAAGAAAGGGACATCAAGGGGAGACAAAGTTGACTGACCTTAAGGAAGCATTTGGATATTTTTCCAGCTCTGGGACATAGCATATGATGGAGTTCTGAGTTGTTTATTGGGGATTTTTAATAACCTGAATTTTCAGTCTCTCAGGTTTAAAAACATTAGGATTGAAAAGTTTTAACTGTAATATTATTTTCTATATTATTTAATATTTTCTATTTGTATACAA